>NC_090388.1:50225923-50462256 GCF_036365525.1 Heterodontus francisci | reverse complement strand
TCCCCCCCCATCATCGACCCGTCCCCCCCCCCCATCATCGACCGTCCCCCCCCATCATCGACCGTTCCCCCCCCATCATCGACCGTCCCCCCCCATCATCGACCGTCCCCCCCCCATCATCGACCGTCCCCCCCCATCATCGACCGTCCCCCCCATCATCGACCGTCCCCCCCCCCATCATCGACCGTCCCCCCCCCCATCATCGACCGTCCCCCCCCCATCATCGACCGTCCCCCCCCATCATCGACCGTCCCCCCCCATCATCGACCGTCCCCCCCCCATCATCGACCGTCCCCCCCCCATCATCGACCGTCCCCCCCCCATCATCGACCGTCCCCCCCCCCATCATCGACCGTCCCCCCCCCCATCATCGACCGTCCCCCCCCCCATCATCGACCGTCCCCCCCCATCATCGACCGTCCCCCCCCATCATCGACCGTCCCCCCCCCCCCATCATCGACCGTCCCCCCCCCCATCATCGACCGTCCCCCCCCCCCATCATCGACCGTCCCCCCCCCATCATCGACCGTCCCCCCCCCCATCATCGACCGTTCCCCCCCCCCATCATCGACCGTCCCCCCCCCATCATCGACCGTCCCCCCCCATCATCGACCGTCCCCCCATCATCGACCGTCCCCCCATCATCGACCGTCCCCCCCCCCATCATCGACCGTCCCCCCCCCCATCATCGACCGTCCCCCCCCCCATCATCGACCGTCCCCCCCCCCATCATCGACCGTCCCCCCCCCATCATCGACCGTCCCCCCCCCCATCATCGACCGTCCCCCCCCCATCATCGACCGTCCCCCCCCCCATCATCGACCGTCCCCCCCCCATCATCGACCGTCCCCCCCCATCATCGACCGTCCCCCATCATCGACCATCCCCCCCCCCATCATCGACCATCCCCCCCCCCCATCATCGACCATCCCCCCCCCCCATCATCGACCATCCCCCCCCCCCCATCATCGACCATCCCCCCCCCCCCCATCATCGACCATCCCCCCCCCCCATCATCGACCATCCCCCCCCCCCATCATCGACCATCCCCCCCCCCATCATCGACCATCCCCCCCCCCATCATCGACCATCCCCCCCCCCATCATCGACCATCCCCCCCCACCATCGACCATCCCCCCCCCCCTTTCCTACATGCCCACTTCATCACACCATGCACCCTCTTCCGCCTCCCACCATCCCTCTTCCATCGCCACTTTCCCTCTTTCCTCCCGCCCACTTCACCTCCTCCGCTCGTGTCCCCTCACTGTCCCCTCGTGTCCCCCCACTGCCCCCTCCAGCCCCCTGCCCTCTCTTGCCCCCCCCGCAACACCCTCTGCCCCCCCCCCCCCGCACCCTTTTCTCCACCACCCCCAATACCTTTGCAGGTGTCTTCAAATCACGTCGTCATTCAAATTTTCAAGAAAAATATTTTGGGTCGCATTTTTCTTGCACCTTTTTTTTTATTCATTCATGGGATGTGGGCATCGCTGGCTAGGCGAGGATTTATTGCCCATCCCTATTTGCCCTTGAGAAGGTGGTGGTGAGCTGCCATCTTGAACTGCTGCAGTCCATGTTGTCACGATCTTGTGTTTTCTTCTCCTCGGGGTGCATCTTTAAGGGTCTAAAAGATCAGGACTTCTTTAAGGCAGCAAGTTCCACAGACACTCAGCCAAGTGCATTCTGGTTGCCTGGCAACAACCATACAGAGAGGAACACAGGGCTTCAATGTATCCATTTTGACTTTGAAACTGGCTAGTAGAGACACGGTTGGCCGACTGATCCCGCACTTGAAGGAAATAGGAGAACTCTCTCTAAGTCAGTTTAGACCCTGGGTTGTTTCTCTCTCAAACTTCTAAAAAGCTTCAAGCCAAATTAATTGCTTAAAGAAATAACAAATTGTTGATCTGCTGTGTTCATCGCTGGAAAAAAAGAAGAGTTTAATATTGCAACTGCTGAACTGAACTGTTGAACCCCTAATCTCTGGAAAGGCCCTTTTCTCATCGGGCCTTGGAAGACTGCAAGTGAACTGCTGTATCAGAAGACAATTCGTCGGAAGTGTAATCTGCACAGACTTCATTGTTTTTTTCTATTTTTTTGGCAGCTAATTAAAAACCAAACTACTGTTAGTTTTAGTATATGTGTGCGAATGCGGGAGTTAGTTTTTTAAAATAAGAAGTTATAAGGTCTTTAGATATTGGTTTATCTTAATAGTGTTTAAGATTTTAGTTTTTTTAATAAATAGTTAATTTGTTAATATCTAAAGATACCTGGTTTTATTTTGCCTCATTCGAGGGTTACTAAATTGTTTCAATTTGGCTCCAGCTTTCTTCGATTTGGAAAGCTTAAAGATATATGATGCGACCTGTGGAGCGACGGGACCGAATTGACAATGTGTTGCTCCCACCGCGATCAGAATCATATATTTTGATTCGGGGCTTGGTCCTGAGCGGTCGTAACAATGTGGGGTAGGTACATCAACAGTGCCATTTGGAAAGGAGTTCCAGGATTTTGACCCAGCAACATTGAAGGAACGGCGATATAGTTCCAAGTCAGGATGGTGTGTGGCTTGGAGGGGAACTTGCAGGTGATGGTGCTCCCATGCATGGGCTGCCTTGTCCTTCTACGTGGTAGAGGTCGGGAGTTTGGAAGGTGCAGTCGAAGGAGCCTTGGTGCATTGCTGCAGTGTATCTTGTAGATGGTGCACACTGCTGCTACTGCTCGTTGGTGGTGGAGGGAGTGAATGTTTGTAGATGGAGTGCCAATCAAGCGGGCTGCTTTGTCCTGGATGGTGTCGAGCTTCTTGAGTGTTGTTGGAGCTGCACCCATCCAGGCAAGTGGAAAGTATTCCATCACACTCCTGACTTGTGCCTTGTAGATGGTGGACAGGCTTTGGGGAGTCAGGAGGTGACTTACTTGCCACAGAATTCCTAGCCTCTGATCTGCTCTTGTAGTCTCGGTATTTATATGACTACTTCAGTTCAATTTCTGGTCAGTGGTAATCCCCAGGATGCTGATGGTGGGAGATTCAGCGATGGTAATGCAGTTGAACGTCAAGGGGAGATGGTTACATTCTCTCTTGTTTGAGATGGTCATTGCCTGGCACTTGTGTGCCACGAATGTTACTTGCCACTTATCAGCCCAAGCCTGAATATTGTCCAGGTCTTGCTGCATTTCTACACGGACTGCGTCAGTATCTGAGGAGTCGTGAATGGTGCTGAATATGGTGCAATCATCAGCGAACATCCCCACTTCTGCCCTTATGATTGAAGGAAGGTCATTGATGAAGCAGCTGAAGATGATTGGGCCTAGGACACTACTCTGAGGAACTTCTGCAGTGATGTCCTGGAACTGATATGATTGACCTCCAAAAACCACAACCATTTTCCTTTGTGCTTTGTACAACTCCAACCAGCAGAGAGTTTCCCCCCGATTCCCATTGACTTCAGTTTTGCTAGGGTTCCTTGAGGCCGTACTCATTCAAATGCTGCCTTGATGTCAAGGGCTCTCACCTCACCTCATATGTTTCCTATGTTCTTTGCATTTTTACTCTTTTTAAACGAGAAATGTAACACAACTGCATCAAGCATTCTGAGGTTGTGTAGTTGTAAAATAGAGGCTCCTTTAAATTGTTCCCAATTAAGTACCTTCACGTTTAGGTTCTGATGTCAAGGATCAAAAGCTTTTTTTCTGGATTGCTCGTATTTACACTACTGTGCTAGCTAATGAGTTGCACTGTGTCAGACACTGAATTGGAGGTGTGGATGGGACTTAAGGCAGGACTCAAATCAAACAATGTCTACTTACTCAGTAAGTGGAATCTATTTAAATAGTGCACTACTGTGAAGAGTCTACAGGGTATATTTAGAAAGAGTCTCTGGAAACTACAGTAAATGGAACACATGACCTAAACTACAGCAGGTTGATTTTTCCAACGAAATGCAGTGAGCAGAGGGTAGGTACATCATACAAATGTATTATTTCTCCAGCAAAACGCAGTGAGTGGAAGATAGAAACAAATTATAGCATAAAATCGATCCCAGACATTTAAGCTCTGCAATCCCAGGTGTGTTTGACAAGAAATTACCCAGTCATCACCTTTCTGGCTGGGAATAGTGACATCACTATATGCAGTCTTACTGGTACAGGACTGGGATACACTGAATGCTTGTGGCCCTGACTTTAATGTCACTGGTTTGGCAAAATACTGAGTTAATAAGTGACAGATAGGAAACAATGACCCCATATAGCTGCAGTAAATGAAATATGGATTAATGCTTAAAAATAGGACAACTATTTGTGACATCAAATGTTGGCTTTTATAGAGTCGTACAGCATAGAAACAGGCCCTTCGGCCCACTGCGTCCATGCCGACCATAATGCCTGTCTATACTAATCCCACCTGCCTGCATTAATTCCATATCCCTCTACGCCTTGCTCATTCAAGTACCTGTCCAGATGCCTCTTAAATGTTGCTACTGTTCCTGCCTCCACCACCACCTCCTCTGGCAGCTCATTCCAGGTACCCACTATACTTTGTGTGAAAAATTTACCCCTTTGATCCCCTTTAAACCTCCTCCCTCTCACCTTAAATCTATGCCCTCTAGTTTTAGTCACCCCCTACCATGTGAGGATTGAGAGTATAAACATATTAAGTTGCTGATCTCAGTGATTTTGGTCAGAGAGGAGCCATAGGATGTAGGCTGGCCACCTTCCCCAGGAGAGTGAGGATCACCCGAGCAAAGCAGTCGGGGAAATGCACAGTGAAGCCATCTACTCCCTACTCTCAGTTAGATTATTGAAGGTACACCTAGAGATGCAAAAAGGTAAAAAAAAACTATTTAAAAAAAATTGAAATTATGGAAAATAAATAACCCAAAATGATAATTTTGATGGCTTCTTCATGCAGATGGAGATGGAAAGTGTGAAATGGTGGTGGGTTACACTGACCGTGTAGTGAGAGCATTCCGTTGGGAAGATTCCTCTGTTGATACTTCTGGACAGCTGGTACTACTGAAAAAGTGGCTTCTGGAAGGGCAGGTATGGATCTGTAACTCTTGAGAGTGTTGATTATCTCATTGTGTAGAAGAATGTCCCAAGGTGCTTCACAGATGTAATTAAAAAAATGCCAAGCCAAAGAAGGAGACATTAAGAGGTGTGACCAAGAGCTTGGCCAAAGAGATGGGTTTTAAGGAAGGTTATGAAAAGGAAGACTTGCATTTATATCATGACTTTCACAAGTTTAGGACAGCCAATGGAATACTTTTGATACTTTTGAAGGGTATTCACTGTTGTAATATAGGAAACATGGCAGCCAATTTCCACACAGTTAGGTCCCACAAACTAAAGAGGAGAGGGAGGTGGGGAGAGGTTTGATGAGTGAATTCCAGAGTGTGAGGCCTAGGTGGCTGACAGCACGATCGCCAATAGTGAAGTGAAGAACAAGAGACAAATGAGTTTGGGAATGGGATGTTGTAGAGCTAGGGGAGAGTACAGAGATACAGAGGTGTAAGACCATGAAAAGATTTAAATTCCATCGCAGACTTCTGTGTCTCACTGACTAGGCATGCCGGGGTAGTCTGGTGTGAGACTCCCTCGTGATTTGCTCTCCATAGCTGTGGAAGTAGGTGGGGACTTGTGGGGGTTATGTTGGTTCATCAGATATTTTTGTTTTAGCCTAATGATTTGCATTCTGCTGTGACAGGTGGATAGTCTTACAGTGAATCCAGGGCCTGATGGGACCCCAGAACTAATGGTTTCACAGCCAGGCTGTGGATATGCGGTTCTGCTCTGTACCTGGAGACTGGATCAAGAGAGACTACCAAAAAGAGATCCATCTGGAGCTTCTAACAGGTAAAATCCCAACTAATATATAGATCGCTATCAGAACAATTTCAACATAAAGTTCACGGTGCTCTTTTTATCCTAATTACTCCTCCATTTTATCCAGAAGGAAGGTAGAAGTTCTTCTCCTGCCAGACACAAGTATAGGAGGATATCTGATGCTATGTCTGAGCACTGGTAATGTGCTGGGAGCACCCTTTGTGGTATTTTTCCAATTCACATTGGCAAGGGAGCAGGAAATGGAAGCTATTGCTGTATGTAAGCCTTGTTTAACATAAAATCCATAACAATGAAGTGGTGCGTGCCTTTTGTTTCCATTGATTTTTGCCACAGCTAGCCTGCTTGATTGGCACCTCATCCACCATCTTAAACATTTAATCTCTCCACCACCAGCGCACTGTGGCAGCAATGTGTACCATCTACAAGAACACCACCACCTGCAAGTTGCCTTCCAAGTCACATACCATCCTGATTTGGAAATATGTTGCCGTTCCTTCACTGTCATTGGGTCAAAATCCTGGCACTCCCTCCCTGATAGCACTGTGGGTGTGCCTACACCACACGGACTGAAGCAGTTCGAGGTGGCGGCTTAGCATCACCTTCTCGAGAGCAATTAGGGATGGGAAACAAATGCTGGCCTTGCCAGCGATGTTCTCATCCCATGAACAAATATGAAAAAATCTCTGCAATGCATAGCCAATAGGAGTGACTTCCTAGTTTTAAGGTCATTTGCTTTGGTTTAGTCTGAACTTTTTAAAAGTTTTTTTTGTTTTGTTATGTTTATTCAGGAGCTTTGGTTTTGTTTTTGCATTTTATTTAATTATGCTTTTTACTTTTTTTTTTCTCTCTTTATCACTTACCAGTCATAAGAATTTAATTGTGAGTTTCCACAGTTCCAACTGGCAGGATGAACATTCCTTTTGGAATTTGGGAACGAGGGGACATTGAGGAGTAGCAGAGGAATGATTAGAGGGAGGACTGTCTCTACTTCAGGCTGGAGGTGTGATCTTGTAGTCTTAGGAGCTGGAAACTAAAGAAGCTCATGCAGTGATTGACATGCATAACCTGTAGATCAACCTGGTTGTCAGTGAATTACTGTATCGTGGAGCTAGTTTATTTTTTTGAGGTTTTATGTCATTGGAAGATGAGTGTGCATCTTGAAGATGTGCCCTCCAAAGGTATAAGTATGCATGAGGTGCAAAATAGCTTCACATGCATAAGGTATATTGGAACAGGTTGATGAGCAATGCTATGGAATGTAATCTTGGGCCATCTATTAGACACTGGTACTGCCAGATTCCTTAAAGTGAGTATCTGTTCTTTGGTTGTGCAGTTAGGGAACACAATTTGAGCCTTGTTACTACCTGCTACCAAGAATGTCTTCTAGGGAGAGTACCTGGAAATGGCAAATAAGACAGTCTCGTGTAGTTGCATGTTCATTTGATCATCCGTCAAATGGGAGTCGTGTGCTGTACCATTCTATCATTTGCCCCGTAATATCTGTTTTATACCGCCACACCAGGATTCCTTTCTATGCAATTTTCCTCCCCAGCCTTGACAAATATTTAAGCTTCGTTTTCAAGCTTGATAAAGACCGTAATATTATGACCAACAAGTTACCTTTGGTTTAGTAGTAGCATTCCCAACTCTGAGTCACAAGGGTTGTGTATGAGCCCCACTCCAGAGAACTCCAGCAAGGGGAGACCAGACCAGGCACTCTGAAGATAAAAACTGTAGGATTGGGAATAGAAAACCACCTCAGTTACTCATTCCCAGCTGGACATCAACCCAGTATTCAGAGCTGACACTCTGCTCGTTGGTGCTGTCTGAGTGGTTGCTGAACTCAACCCTACTAACTCAGAGGCAGGAATATTACCTACAAACCAGCGGCCATTCTGTGTCCATTCGTGCGTAACCCCGGATCTCAACCCAGTATTTAAATTCCATATTCTAGTCTCCACTCATTATCGGGAGTAGGACTTGAACCTCTCATCTTCTGATTCAGAGGCTAAAGAATCTTGCTTGAGACTTGAGTTAGAACCTGTCCTAGGGCAGAACACGATGGACAGACCTTTTATTGCTTATATCCCTTTAATTTGGACCTGCTGATCAAACTTCCTGCTTCTCTCATTAGACTTGCTGTCTGCGCAAGGTCAAAACTATAAATAACTATTCAAATGAATTAACTAAAGTTTACTACATTGCTGGCTGGTTTTGCCCATCAGTACAGCGCACATTTAATAGCACTGATATCTGAAAATCTTCTCTAGTTACAAGAATCTGATTTAGCTTTATTTTAAATAAAAATGTCATTTTTATTACCTTTATGAAAACCCTTTGTTACTTTTCCTGCTAGGGCCCTGTGTAACATCACCGATAGAGAGCATCTCAGAGTAGCTGCATTGGAAACAGTAGCAGCTATAACATCAGACTGCATTGAGAATCAATCTGGAGGTGGCTGATGCAAGCTATTAGTTGGGGATGCAGACCACCCAGTTGATTGCTTGATGTTCTGGGGTTGTGTGGCTCGAAGATCATAGTCATATCTTTTTCTGTTTACATTGCAGCGACTCAGGGCCAGCTGCCATTGGTGGTGCTTACAGGTAGTCTAGCAAGGAAGAAACTCAAATTGAGAGACTTAATGCAGGAATAAAACTTGTCATTTCGAAAAGGTCATGCAGTTCTTGTGATCATGTGGGAAGATTTACTCAATCCATTATTTGTAACATCATAAATGCATTTAGGATCTTGCTATAAAATACTGACAGTGTCTCCCATACCTATTTTATTTGTAAAATGGGTATTATTTTGAATTAAATGTTAATCACTAACATGAATTTTACAACTTTTTTTTTTGTCCTAAAGTAGACATATAAGTACCAATTTTCACCAGTTCTAAATTGCATAAGAACCTTTACAAATCCTGCCTGAAAGGTCATGTAGCACTCAAGTCTCCTATATAAGCCAATTTGCATAATTATTCACAGTACCAGGTGCAGAATCAGGCTGATCTAGGGAAGACATTAGTAGGAGGAAGGAAAATTGTCTGTAAGTAAAATCTAAAGGGCTAGGCAAATTGAAATTGAAATGTCACAATATGGGGTCAAAAGTTCAGGTAGTCTTTGAAGTGGTCCAATAAATATTTCAACCTATTAGCTGTTTTTGCCAAAGCAGGGAATTAGGAAGTGGCAGGCAAATGTGAAGACAAAAGAAATCCGAGTACAGGATAGAACATGGCTACCTGACCCGAACCCCACTGGGCCCGACGACGTGTCTGGTTCGGGTCGGGTCACTCTTCCGGGTCCGGCATTCTGGTCGGGTCAGGCTGGGTCGGACACAATGACAGCCAGGACGTCAAGGCGGGAAACGTGCATTTGGACTCCGCACTAGTCTGCAGTGAGCGATACCATCCAAGGTAGAGCACAACCTCTTCAATAAAATTGATTATATTCCGATGGTTGGGTCGGGTTGGGCGTGGGAAGAAGTCAAAGGACTCGGGCCGGGTCGAGCTCGGGTCGGATGTGGTTCTGTCAAGCTCGGGTCGGGTTTCATTTGCAGACCCGAGCAGGCGTTTAGTACAGGCATCAATCTACAGACAAGTGACAGAACACCAACGCCCTGTTTCTTGTGAGGAGGATTATCCTCTGTGCCACTTAATGGTGTCATACCAGCTCTTTAATTCAGCATTGCAGCATGCCTGCAGGGTGGTGCAACCAAATTTCAGGTCAGGCTAACTGTATTGCCCCTGTATTGACCAGCTCTAGGCTGTATGGTAGCTACAAGGCACAATGCTGATCCTAAGACAGGCCCCAAGAACCTTTGCTAGGAGCTGTGGAAACAATGGTATTTTGACAGATGCGGCCAATTAGGCAACACTGGCTGTTGATCACCCTGGCACGTCATCTTCATAATGTGCAGCATAATGTGCTGCGATTGGGGGTGTTAGAGAAACTTCCAAGCCTGTTTGTAAAGAAGACACTGATACGAGGGTGCTTTGGTGGAGAATGTTTATTGCTTGCCACAGAGCTTTACTTCTGCTCTCCAAACAACACCACCAGCCAGTGCTCGCTGGCTCATATTATATATGTATACATATATATACACTCAAATACAATTAACTAATTAACACCCAAAACCTTTTCACCCTATTATCTTGAACTACTGGTATTTATCATCCATTAACAGAACTTCAGACCCTAACGTGGGGGTGGGGGGAGTCTCTGAAGAACCAGCCAGCTGAATGATTTGTCAAGCATTCACTTGTTTTAGTTGTCATTGGAATTTGCTGGTGCTGCTTCCTTTGGGATGAGGACCATTCACCATCATTTCATCTGCCGAAACAAAGTAATTTCAAGTTCCTTTGCAGATGTGGGTTTGTGGGTGCTGGCGGGAGGACACAATGCATCTCTGGACCATCCTGATCTGCCTGCATCCCAGTAGGTTGATCCTCCTGTTCCAAACATGCCTGCCCAGAAAATCTTCCATTGGTGCTGGAGGCAAAAAAGTCTTATGAGAGCAGACTGGGCAACAGGGATTAAACAAAAAAAAAATTAACAAGCATTGTGCAGAAATGGCCTGAAAATGCTAGCCTTCAATATTCGTTGCCTCTAAATGACCTTTCACTGGAAAGTTCTAACCCTAGCAACCCTGGATTCCAGGTTTTAATGGACTGTTTGTGGGACCTTGGTGTGCTCAAGTTGATTCTCATGTTTGGCTACAAAAACAAGAGTTCAACAACACTTCAAAAATAATTAATTGGCTGTGAAATACTTTGGGATTTCTTGAGGACGTGATAGGTGCTAAAAAAGCAAATTTTTTTTTTTTGTGAGCCCTAGACCTAATCAGAAATTCAGGAATTAAAGTAGGCAAACAACAGATGGAACTGATGACACTGGAGGACTAACAGCTGATGAAGAATATATTCTGCATCTTCTGTTCTGTAATACTTAAATCACAGGTCTCCCCTCCGATGCTTATTTTAAAATTTCATCTCCATATGTTCTGCTGGACTATGATTTTAACTTAACAGTGGGAATCTGGTTGGGAGTCAGGGATGAGAGCTGGGGCTGATTTTACCTCTGGGGAGGGACTGGGGGGGCAGGGATCGTAAAATGGCAAGGGAAGGCAGGGGTGAAGTGCCCATTATCCATCTGCCATCATGCCATTTTACCAGTGACAGGGAAGATGCAGGACTGACCCACATACCCTTCTTTGGCCTCCTTATCTCAAGAGACAATGGGTAAGCGCCTGGTGGTGGTCAGTGGTGTGTGGAGCAGCGCCTGGAGTGGCTATAAAGGCCAATTCTAGAGTGACAGGCTCTTCCACAGGTGCTGCAGAAAAATTTGTTTGTGGGGGCTGTTACACAGTTGGCTCTCCCCTTGCGCCTCTGTCTTTTTTCCTGCCAACTGCTACGTCTCTTCGACTCGCCACACTTTAGCCCCGCCTTTATGGCTGCCCGCCAGCTCTGGCGAACGCTGGCAACTGACTTCCACGACTTGTGATCAATGTCACAGGACTTCATGTTGCGTTTGCAAACGTCTTTAAAGCGGAGACATGGACGGCCAGTGGGTCTGACACCAGTGGCGAGCTCGCTGTACAATGTGTCTTTGGGGATCCTGCCATCTTCCATGCGGCTCACATGGCCAAGCCATCTCAAGCGCCGCTGACTCAGTAGTGTGTATAAGCTGGGGATGTTGGCCGCCTCGAGGACTTCTGTGTTGGAGATACGGTCCTGCCACCTGATGCCAAATATTCTCCGGAGGCAGCAAAGATGGAATGAATTGAGACGTCGCTCTTGGCTGACATACGTTGTCCAGGCCTCGCTGCCATAGAGCAAGGTACTGAGGACACAGACTTGATGCACTCGGACTTTTGTGTTCCGTGTCAGTGCACCATTTTCCCACACTCTCTTGGCCAGTCTGGACATAGCAGTAGAAGCCTTTCCCATGCGCTTGTTGATTTCTGCATCTAGAGACAGGTTACTGGTGATAGTTGAGCGAGATAGGTGAACTCTTGAACCACTTCCAGAGCGTGGTCGCCAATATTGATGGATGGAGCATTTCTGACATCCTGCCCCATGATGTTCGTTTTCTTGAGGCTGATGGTTAGGCCAAATTCATTGCAGGCAGCTGCAAACCTGTCGATGAGACTCTGCAGGCACTCTTCAGTGTGAGATGTTAAAGCAGCATCGTCAGCAAAGAGGAGTTCCCTGATGAGGACTTTCTGTACTTTGGACTTCGCTCTTAGACGGGCAAGGTTGAACAACCTGCCCCCTGATCTTGTGTGGAGGAAAATTCCTTCTTTAGAGGACTTGAATGCATGTGAAAGCAGCAGGGAGAAGAAAATCCCAAAAAGTGTGGGTGCGAGAACACAGCCCTGTTTCACGCCACTCAGGATAGGAAAGGGGTCTGATGAGGAGCCACCATGTTGAATTGTGCCTTTCATATTGTCATGGAATGAGGTGATGATACTTAGTAGCTTTGGTGGACATCCAATCTTTTCTAGTAGTCTGAAGAGATCACGTCTGCTGACGAGGTCAAAGGCTTTGGTGAGATCAATGAAAGCAAAGTAGAGGGGCATCTGTTGTTCGCGGCATTTCTCCTGTATCTGACGAACGGAGAACAGCATGTCAACGGTCGATCTCTCTGCACGAAAGCCACACTGTGCCTCAGGGGTAGACGCGCTCGTCCAGCTTCTGGAGCCTGTTTACAGCGACTCGAGCAAAGACTTTCTCCACTATGCTAAGCAGGGAGATTCCACGGTAGTTGTTGCAGTCACCGCGGTCACCTTTGCTTTTATAGAGGGTGATGATACCCAGAGGCCAATTATTCCACTTAAATAGCCAATTAAGGGGTCTCTTCCTGCTGCAGCGAGCATTTTACCAACGGCGGGTAGACCCTCCGCTGTGTGGGGAGACTGCCTGGTGAACCCTAGTGGCCTCCTTGTGGGCTTGGGAATGGGGGCCTCCTATTCCAGCACTCTGTGATCCACGGAGGAGCCACCCCAACAGCAATACTCCCCCACCCCCCCCCCCCCCACCTTGCCGTGACCCACCTGATTGGCCCCAGTGCCCTCGCTTACCTGGTTGGGAGGCTGGCCTGCTCCCATTGAGTCCTCCTCTAGTTCCCAGGAGTGGCCACCGCTCCCAGAGACGTGCTGAGCTGCCAGACCTCCAATTGGCCGGCAGCTCCTGGGGGCGGGCGCCCGTCCTTTAAAGGGACGGTCGTCCTGACGGTAACTGATTAGTTGCCAGACGGTCAAAAAATGCGGCCAGGAGTCCCATAAACGGCCGAGGCAGGTTTGCCTCTGCTTTTGGGCCCAGGGTCGGGGCCTCCGCTGCTCCGACAAAATTCTGGCCTTGATCTTAGGTATCACCATGCTCCATCCTATGTACACAACCTAGAAATCAACAGCAGCTATTAAATTGTAGTAACATTCAACTGCCACAGCATGCCGTAGAAGGACCATTAATATCATGAGGTCTTTTGGGATTGAATGTTTCTGTTCAAGAGCAATAAAACAAGATATCTTTTAGAATGCAGTTGAGTATTTGCATCTTCTGGCATCAATTTGGGACTAAAAATTTTGTGTGAGGAGGGTCTTTCATGGGAGAAATAGATATGCAGTAACTTCAGAGATTAAAATGACCGCAAAATCAGAAATATTTAAATGAACTCATTTCTTTAGTAAAGTAGCAATTTTTTTAATATTTTGAGGATATGCATACTGGTGTGCAAAAGGAAGGATAGTTTGGTCAGATGAACCTGTGATTTTGATTTTTTATTGATTGACCTATCTCAGTTGCCTGGTATATTTACTACAGTTGTGAAATGCATTTGGTGGTTTTACTATGTGTTTTTGTAGAATGAATAAATGATATGGAAAACATAAATGCAGCATGTAGGATTAGAAAACAGCTTTGTACTTGAGATTCCCTACACGTGAACCCTTTGGAGTGATAAATCTGTTATGAGGAGGCCAGGCAGATCCCCAAGAGGACTGTTCATACACAACGCCTTGTAGTAAATCACAAAAAAAAACTTGCATTTATTTAGCGCATTTCACGATCTTAGGATATCCCAAAGTGCTTTACGGCCAATGTAGTCCTTTTGAAGTGTAGTCATTGGTGTAATGTAGTAAGAGAAGTCGAATGTTTGGGAATAGTCTCCACTTGCCCACTTGACTTAGAGGAATTTGAGGATGGGGGAGTGGGAACAAGGGGGAAAAAAATCATATAACGGAGAAAAGCTAAGATACAAATATTAGAAATTGGTATTTTCTGTGTATTCTATGGAAATATATAACTATAAAAGTTAATTGGAAACAATTTATATGTCTCTAGTTTCAGCCGCAATATTCCAGAAATAGAACCCATGGCATAGGGGCTGCTAACGTCTCCAGTCGCCTCTTCCCACTAATTCTTGCATTAACACAGCCCAATGAACTGGACTTCATACGCCTCTCTTTTTCCCCCTCTCCCATTCTTCCCCTTCCTTCTCTACTCTGGTCAAGCGGAATTAGAGGACAAGGCTGGGAAGGATGGTGATGGTGACTGCGAGGTTATAGCTCTAAGCTATAGTAGCGTGGCGTTAGTAAAGTTGGCAGGAGGAGAGAAGGTAGAGTAGGAAGTACAGGGGGCTAGAAGCCAGTGACATGGAAGGGCCAGGATAGAATATATTTAGAGATTGGGGACAAATGGTAAGATAGAACAGGCTAGAGGCTATGACGGCAACAGGGCAGGTAGAACTGGGTGAGAGTCTGAGGAGATGGGAGAGAAATGTTGGAGCATAGTAAGAGGCTAGATAGGGAAGGCAAAGAAAATTAGGTCCAGATGGACTGAGCCTGGAGATACTCAAAGAAACTAGGGAGGAGATGGCAGCAGCACTAGTATCTATATATAAACATTCAACAGAAAAAGAGAGTGCCAGAGGATGATGGGCATCAAATTTAATTCCTGTCTTCAAAAATGGAGATTGAGCTAATCCAGGGAATTGTAGACCAGTTAGCTTAATGTCAGTGATTGGAAATATGCTAGAATCTTTGCTAAATAATGAAATTACAAAACACTAAGCAATGGAGAACATAACTAAAAAATAGACTGGATTTCTAAAAGATGTTTAACCAAACTTATTGAAATCTTTGAAGGAGAAACAGAAAGAGTATACAAGGGTGATACAGTGGTTGTGGTATACATGGACTTTCAGAAGGTCTTGGATAAATTGCCACACAAGAGTTTCATGACAGATTTCAGGGCCAGGTGGCAGAAAGGACTGAAAGATGGCTATAAAACAGGAAACATAGGGTAAAAGTTAAAGGAATTTTCTCACTGACAGAAAATGGGAAATGGTGTCCCACAGGGCAAATAGCTAATGATGGGGACAACTGCACCAAAATACAAGAAGGTATAACAGGCTTGCCGAGGGGGTGGATAAACAGCAACTCAAAATCATAGAATTGTTACAGCGCAGATGGAGGCCACTTGATCCATCGTGTCCAAACCAGCTGTCCGAATGAGCAATTCGCCTAAATGCCATTCCCCCGTCTGCTCCCCGTAACCCTTTTCAGATAACAGTCTAATTCCCTTTTGAATACCTTGATTGAACCTGCCTCCACCACAGTCTCAGGCAGTGAATTCCAGACCCTAACCACTCGCTGCATGAAAAAGGTTTTCCTCATGTCACTCTTACTTCTCTTGCCAACTATTTTAAATCAGTGCCCTCTCATTCTCAATCTTTTCACGAGTGGGAACAGTTTCTCTCTATCTACTCTGTCCAGACCCCTTCATGATTTTGAATACCTCTATCAAATCTCCTCGCAGCCTTCTCCTCTCCAAGGATAACCGTCCCAACTTCTCCAATCTGTTTTCATAACTGAAGTTCTTCATCCCTGGAACCATTCTCGTGAATCTTTTCTGCACTCTCTCCAATGCCTTAACATCTTTCCTAAAGCGCCCAGATTGGGACACAATACTCCAGCTGAGGCTGAACAACTCTCTTCCCCTATTAATAAAGACCAGGATGCTGTATGCTTTATTAATCGTTCTCTCAACCTGTCCTGCCCCCTTCAATGACTTATGCACATATACCCCTGGGTCCCTCTGCTCCTACACCCCCATGAGAGTTGTACCCAATATTTGATATTGTCTTTCCATGTTCTTCCTACCAAAATGAATCGCTTCACATTTCTCTGCGTTGAACTTCATCTGCCACTTGTCTGCCCATTCCACTAACTTGTCTATGTCCTTTTGAAGTTCTACACTATCCTCCTCACAGTTCACAATGCTTCCAAGTTTCGTATCATCTGCAAACTTTGGAATTGTGCCCTTTAAACCACAGTCGAGGTCATTAATATATATCAGGAACAGCAAGGGTCCTATCACTGACCCCTGGGGGTTCCAGTACAAACCTGCCTCCAGCCTGAAAAACATCCATTAACCACTACTCTTTGTTTCCTGTCACTCAGCCAATTTCATATCCGTGTTGCTACTGTCTATTTTATTCCATGAGTTATAACTTTGCTCACAAGTCTGTTGTTTGGCACTGTATGGAAGTCCATGTACACTACATAAACAGCATTGCCCTCAACAACCCTCTCTGTTGCCTCTTCATAAAACTCCAGTAAGTTAGTTAAACACAATTTTCCCTTAACAAATCTGTCCTTAATCTGTCCATTGCCTATTAATTTTGTCCCGAATTATTGTTTCTAGAAGTTTCCTGTAGTTGCTGGGCTTATCTTTACATCCTTTTTTGAACAAGGATGTAACATTTGAAAATCTCCAGTCCTCTGGCACCACCCTTGAATCTAAGGAAGACTGGAAAATTATGGCCAGTGCCTCCGCAATTTCCACTTTCACTTCCCTCAGTACCCTTGGATGCACCTCATCCTGTCCTGCTTTATCAACTTTAAGTATAGACAGTTTATCTAATATTGCCTCCTTATCAATTTTAAATCATTTTAGTGTATTAATTACCTCCTCTTTCACCGTGGCCTGGGTAGCATCTTCTTCCTTGGTAAAGTATTCATTTAATATATAACGTACATATGAACGTACGAATTAGGAGTAGGCCACTCGGCCTTAATTCGTGGCTAAACTGATTACTCCACATTTCCACCTACCCCCGATAATCTTCCACCCCCTTACTTATCAAGAATCTATCTACCTCTGCCTTGAAAATATTCAAAGACTCTGCTTCCACCGCCTTTTGAGGAACAGAATTCCAAACACTCATGACCCTCTGAGAGAATTTCTCCTCATCTCTGTCTTAAATGGGCGAACCCTTACTTTTTAAACAGTGACCCCTAGTTCCACATTCTCCCACAAGGGGAACCATCCTTTCCACATCCACCCTGTCAAGACCCCTCAGGATCTTATATGTTTCAATCAAGTTGCCCCCTACTCTTCTAAATTTCAGCGGATGTAAGCCTAGCCTGTCCAATCTTTCCTTATAAGACAGCCTGCCCATTCCAGGTATTAGTCTAGTAAACCTTCTTTGTACTGCCTCCAATGCATTTACATCCTTCCTTAAATAAGGAGACCAGTACTGTACACACTACTCCAAATGTGAGCTCACCAATGGCCTGTATTGCTGAAGCATAACCTCTTTTGTCTTCAATTCTCCTCGTGATAAACAATAACATTCTATTAGCTTTCCTAATTACGTGCTGTACCTGCATACTAACCTTTTGCATTTCATGTACTAGGACACCCAGATCCCTCTGCATCTCAGAGCTCTGCAATCTCTCACCATTTAGCTAATATGCTTTTTTAGTCTTCCTGCCAAAGTGGACAATTTCTCACTTTCCTACATTATACTGAATTTGCCAAGTCTTTGCCCACTCACTTAACCTATCTATATCCCTTTGTAGCCCCTCTTATGTCCTCTTCACAAGTTACTTTCCTACCTATCTGTGTATCATCAGCAAATTTAGCAACCATACCTTTGGTCCCTTCATCTAAGTCATTTATATAAATAGTAAAAAGTTGAGGCCCCAGCACAGATCCCTGTGGCACTCCACTCGTTACATCTTGCCAACCAGAAAATAACCCTACTCTCTGTTTCCTGTTAGCTAACCAATCTTCTATCCATGCCAATATGTTACCCCTACACCATGAGCTTTCATTTTCCACAATAACCTTTGATGTGGCACCTTATCAAATGCCTTCTGGAAATCTAAGTACAATACATCCACTCAAAGAACTCCAATAAATTGGTTAACCATGATTTCCCTTTCACAAAACCAAGTTGACTCTGCCTGATTACCTTGAATTTTTCTAAATGCCCTGTTATAACGTCTTTAATAATAGTGCCTAACGTTTTCCCTAAGACAGATGTTAAGCTAACTGGCCTGTAGTTTCCTGCTTTCTGTCTCCCTCCCTTTTTGAATAAAGGAGTTACATTCGATATTTTCCAAGCTAATCGAACCTTCCCCGAATCTAGGGAATTTTGAAAATTGAAACTAACGCATCAACTCTCTCACTAGCCACTTCTTTTAACCCCCTAGGATGAAATCCATCAGGACCCAGGGACTTGTTAGCCCGCAGCTCCAACAATTTGTTCAGTACCACTTCCCTGGTGATTGTAATTTTCTTGGGTTCCTCCCTTCTTTCCATTTCCTGACTACCAGCTAATACTGGGATGTTACTTGTATCTTCAATAGTGAAGACCGATGCAAAATATCTGTTCAATTCATCTGCCATCTCCTTATTATCCATTATTAATTCCCCAGACTCACTTTCTATCGGACTAACACTCACTTTGTTAACTTTTCTTTTTAAAATATCTATAGAAACTCTTACTATCTGTCTTTATATTTCCAGCTAGCTTTCTCTTGTACTCTAATTTTACCTTCCTTATCAATCTTTTAGTCATTCTTTGCTGTTTTTTATATTCTGTCCAATCTTCTGAACTGCCTCCTATCTTTACGCAATTATCAGCTTTTTCTTTAAGTTTGATACCATCTTTAACTGTTTTAGTTAACCACGGATGGCGGGTCCCACCTTTGGAATTTTTTTTTCTTGTTGAAATGTATCTATTCTGTGTATTCTGAAATATCCCCTTAAATGTCTGCCACTGCATCTGTATTGACCGATCCCTTAACCTGATTTGCCAGTTCACTTTAGCTAGCTCTGCTTTAATGCCCTCATAATTGCCCTTATTTAAGTTTAAAATACTAGTCTTGGACCCACTCTTCTCTCCCTCAAACTGAATGCAAAATTCAATCATTTTATGATCGCTTCTACCTTGGGGCACCTTAACTATGAGGTCATTATTTAATCCTATCTTGTTGCACAATACCAGGTCTAGTATAGCCTGCTCTCTGGTTGTCTCCAGAATGTATTGTTCCAAAAAATTATCCCGAAAACATTCTAGGTACTCCTCATCTAGACTACCTCCGCCCATCTGATTTTTCCAGTCTATATGTAGGTTAAAATCCCCCATAATTATCACTGTACCTTTCTGACAAGCTACCATTATTTCTTCCTTTATACCCTGTACTACAGTGTGGTTAATGTTAGGTGGCCTGTACACCACTCCCACAAGTGACTTCTTGCCTTTATGATTTCTCATCCCTACCCAAACTGCTTCTACACCCTGGACTCTTGAATTTAGGTCATCCCTCTCTATTGCGCTGATACCATCATTAGTTAACAGAGCTACCCTTCCACCTTTTCCTAGCTTCCTGTCCTTCCTAAATGCCATGTACCCATCAATATTCAGGCCCCAATCTATGTCGTCCTGCAGCCATGTCTCTATAATGGCCATCAGATTGTACTTATTTATTTCTATTTGCACTCTCAGTTCATCTGTTTTGTTTCAAATGCTACGTGCATTCAAATACAGAGTCTTTAGTTTTGTGCTTTTATTATTGTTGTAACCTCTAGCCTCATCTGTTGATTTACGCTTAGATTTGTACGCTCTGTCCCTTCCTGTCACAGTTTATTTATCATTTCCCATATTAATACCTTTCTCTCTTGCCTTGTCTCTACTCCTTGATTTACCATATCTTCCCAGATTTGATCCCTTGTCCCCACTATTCAGTTTAAAACCCTCTCTACTTCCCTACTACTGGTGCCAGTGCCCCGCAAACCGGAACCCACTTCTACCACACCAGTCTTTGAGCCAAGTATTAATTTCTCTAATCTGATTTGCCCTAGGCCAATTTGCACGTGGCTCAGGTAATAATCCAGAGATCATTACCTTTGAGGTTCTGCTTCTTAATTTGGTGCCTAGTTTCCTCATACTGACTATGCAGAACCTCTTTCATTGTCCTGCCTATGTCGTTGGTACCTACATGGACCATGACGACTGGGTCCTCCCCCTCCCACTGTAAGTTCCTCTCCAGCCCTGTGTAGATGTCCCGAACCCTGGCACCAGGCAGGCAACACAGCCGTCTGGACTCTCGCTCTTTGCTGCAGAGAACAGTGTCAATCCCCCTAACTAAACTGTCCCCTACTACCACTACATTCCTTTTTTCTGCCTCCACTTGAATGGCTTCCTGTACCATGGTGCCATGGTCAGGTTGCTGATCCACCTTGCAGCCCCCACTCTCATCCAACAAAACCTCAAACCTGTTGGACAGTCGCAAAGGCTGAGGCTTCTGCAGTCCTGCCTGAGCTGCAGCCACACTTTCCTGTCCCTGACCACTGACCAAATCAGAAGACCCTACCCTAAGGGGTGTGACCGCCTCCTGGTACAAAATGTCCAGGTAACTTTCCCCCTCCCTGATGTGTCGCAGTGCCTGCAGCTTGGACTTCAGTTCAATGACTCTGAGGTGAAGCTCATCAAGATCATGGCTGATCTGATTGTAACCTCAACTCCACATTCTCACCTATCCCCGAATACCTCAGCTGTTCCTGCTGTCTCCATGCATAAATCTCCCTTTTGTTCCCTAATCGGCCCTACTGAACATTTTACCAGCCTTTTAATATTGATATGCATATGGAAGACTTTGGAATTCCCTTTTATATTAGCTGCCAGTCTGTTTCCATACTCTCTCTGCTTTTATTTCCTTTCTCACTTCCCCACTGAACCTTCTATATTTAGCCTGGTTTTGCATTGTATTATCTACTTGTCATAAGCACACTTTTTCTTCTTTGTCTTCATTTCTATCTCTTTTGTCATCCAGGGAGCTCTGTTCTCCTTAGAGCAGAGAAGGTTAAGAGGGAGATTGACCTTAATGGTTCCAGATGAGGGACTTCAGTTAATGTGGAGAAACTGGACAAGCTGGGATTTTTCTCCTTAGAGCAGAGAAGGTTAAGAGGGAGATTTAATCGAGGTGTTCAAAATCAGGAAGGGTTTTGATAGAATAAATAAGGAGAACTAGGAGCAGGAGTAGGCCACTCGGCCCCTCGAGCCTATTCCGCCATTCAGCAAGATCATGGCTGATCTGATTGTAACCTCAACTCCACATTCCCACCTACCCCCGAGTACCTCAGCTGTTCCCCCTGCCTCCATGCGTAAATCCCCCTTTTGGTTCCTAATTGGCCCTACTTAACCTTTTACCACCCTTTTACTATTTATATGCTTATAGAAGACTTTGGGATTCCCTTTTATGTTGGCTGCCAGTCTGTTTTCATACTTTCTCTTTGCTTCTCTTATTTGCTTTTTCACTTCCCCGCTGAACCTTCTATAATGAGCCTAGTTCTGCATTGTATTATCTACCTGACATCTGTCATAAGCACACTTTTTCTTCATCTTCATCTCTATGTCTTTTGTCATCCAGAGAGCTCTGGATTTGTTTGCCCTACCTTTCCGCTTTGAGGGAATATACCTTGACTGTGCCTGAATGATCTCTTCTTTGAAGGTAGCCTATTGTTCAGCTACTGTCTTTCCTGCCAACCTTTGATTCCAATTTATTGGTCCAGATCTATTTGTGCCCCATTGAAATTGGCTTTCCCCCGGTTAATTATGCTTACTCTAGATCGTTCTTTGTCCTTTCTCATAGCCAACCTAAACCTTATGATACAATGATCACTAAATGTTCCTAAATGTTCTCCTGTTGATATTTGATCCAGTTGGCCCACCTCATTCCTAATAACCAGCTCAAGCAGTACCTCCCCTCTCATTGGGTTGGAAACATACTGCTGTGGAAAATTTTCCTGAACACACACAAGGAACTCTTGCCCCTCTCTGCCCTTTACACTGCTACTATCCTAGTCTACATTCGGATAATTAAAGTCCCCCATTATAACTATATAATTAGTTGTTTGGTAGTACAGAACTTGTGAATTGCATCCTGTTTGTGGCGAACATCACACATGTTGCTACTGCGTAGTAGCAGTGTGAAACGGCTAGCTTTACCTGTTGCTCAAATGTTTGGGATGCATTACCCTTGCAGGGTATTTTGAGGTAGACTGGGCACTTTTCAGGGCCGAAAATGACAACCTTAGACCCGTTCGTAAGTTTGCGCGATATACAGTGAGAAAAGATCTCTGCAGTAGCAACATGTGTGATGTTCGCCACTAACAGGATGCTGCCGTCAAGCCAAAAGACTTCCCGGCTATCTCACAAATGAGTAATGTGATATATGAATTTCACTGCTAGGTATATAGGCTGTACGTCCCAAAGACTGGCAGATCGTATCAAACAACATGTCCCTTCCGCTGTTCGCAACGGGCAAGGTGCAGGCCGTGCCCAACCGGCTCGTGCTTGCAAAACTCAAAACACAGTGTCCAACATTAGATGTGATTCCGCAATTGGACAACATTTGCTAAATAATCTGCAGTGTGCTCAGAATTATGCTGACAACCAATTTAAGATTGTCAGTAGGGCTCGCAGTGTGGCTCATTTGCATGTACTGGAAGCTACATATATTAAAACACAGGGCCCTGTTCTTTGTGGACAGAAAGAACATGTACACACCTATTTCAGCTGAACGAAATAAGTGACAGCCATTTGCTGGTTTATTCCACAGGTCAAAATGCCTTGACCAATCAGAGTCAAGCTGCCTGGTTTAAATTTCAAACAAAGCTTGGCAGTTAACTGTCAGTCACTGTAAACTGGTGCATTCTCCATGGCAATGCCTTTCCCAATCAGAGTTCACTTGCCAACCAATCAGCACTCTCTTCTCATGCAGTATAAGTTGTTGTTTTCTCTTGCATTGATTATTCTTGTGTATTGTCCTGATGATTGCGAGACGAAAAGCTTCGACAACATGTCTGTATTTTCAGCAATACTCTATAATTCTTGCATCTTGCTGTAATTTTCTTATAAATTTGTTCCTCTACATTCTTTCCACTATTCAATACAGCAAAATGTGAGGTGGTTCATTTTGGTAGGAGGAAGGCAAGAGGCTAAATGGGGTATAGGATCAAAGAAATCTGGAAATGCAGATACATTAATCACTAGAAGTAGCAACACCAGCTGATGAGACGAAAAAGATTGCAACCAAGGAGCTGGGGTTCATTTCTAAAGTAACAGAATGCAAAAGTAGGGAAATCATAAATTTTGATAGAATTTTGGCTAGACTGCACTTAGCAGTAATATGTGCAGTTCTGGTCTCCAAATTACCAAAGGATATTGAAGCACTGGAGAAAGTGCAGCACAGATGTTAGCAAAGGATGTTAACAAAATTGAGGGGATGAGTTATCAGTAAAGAATGAGCAGTTTGGGGGAGACCTAATAGAGGTCACTGTTCTCTTCGGAATTTCTTTTTGATTGTCTTTGGGTGTCAGAGGAATTTTGAAGATTTTTTTTCCTATTACATGATTGCTCCTTGGTGGGGAGCATTTAGGAGTCATGTTGTTTAATTGCAACATTACTGAATAGAATCAGCTTGATGGACCAGCTGGTCTTTTTCTGTTTGTCGTTTTTGTATGTTTATATGTAATTCCTGTGAGGAGAGGGGATGACATAGAATGTACAGTACAGAAACAGACCATTTAGCCAAACTCATCGATGCCGGTGTTTGTGCTCCACATGAGTCTCCTCCCATCGTACTTCATCTAATCCTATCAACATATCCTATTCTTTTCTCCCTCGTATGTTTATCTACCTTCCCGTTACAAAGGACTACGCTGATTTCTTGTGCACCCACCCTCCCTTCGCCTCTTCACTGGTGATCATGATTTTAGCTGCCTCAACTCCATGCTTTGGAATTTCCTCCTGGAAACCCTGTTTCTGTCTCTCTGTCCATCCCCTGCCTTCCTTTAAGGCCCTCTTTAAAATTCATATTCACGTCCAAGATTTTGGTGACCCCTCTTAATATTTCCTCCTTTGGCTCAGTGTTGAATATTGTCTTATTACATTTCATGAAGCACCTTGGAGCAGTAAATGTGATATAAATGCTGTTGTTTATTTATTACTAGTCCACCTTCCCTGGTATTGCACACAGTAAGTCATGGAATATAGTTCTTGTTACGATCAGGTGAGAAAGAGGTCTAGGGTTCCCTTTCAGCCTTCACCTAATCTTACTGTAACAGGGTTTTTTTTAAACACACTGTATTTTTAGCTTCCCCTTGGTGAATCCTTGATCACCGCTTTCCAATTACAAGGTAAGAAATGGGCACAAACAGGCTTTCTTAGGTTTAAGGAAGAAAGGTGAAATTTTATTAAACTTAAACTCTAATTCGGTTGACGCCTACGGATACACGACGCGCCTACGCTAGCATGCATACGCGATACACACGTGCAAATAGAGATAGAAATGAGCAGAAGAAAAATAAAGTGGAAAGGTTTGAGGCAATATTTGAAGAGCTGTTGTTACGGTTCTTCGAGCTCATGGTAAAATCCTTGATTGTAGGTAGATCTTGCTTTTCATTGGGGCCCAGTATTATTCTTATACCTTGTTCACTGTAGGAGACTTTTCTCTCTTGGGGTTCACGTATCTTCAGTCAGTTTTTGGTGTTCTGTGAGAAAGAGGTGGGAGCAGACAGAACAGGGGAGGAGGTCTGCTTCAGTCCAGGAGCAAGTAGCTTTCTGCCAGTTCAAACACTGTCTCTACAATTTAAAACTCCCCAAGTTGACCAGCAGGGTAGTCACGTGACTGACTGGTATAACCACTTCTGGCTTTGTGTATTGTGTGGGTCAGGGAAGTGGTCGTTTGTCTACAAATACTGTCTGTTAATATGCAAAAATTTCTTTCCAGCCAGGGGCCTGGCAACCCCTAGTAACAGGCCTTCTCTTCTTCCCAGCAACAATTTGAAATTTAATGTCCTTGTGGTGAAATTAATATGCCTCATTCTTGGCAGGTGGGGCCTGCATGACAGTCCCTCTTACATATTTCTGTTGTCTTTGTGTTGGCTGTTTTTCCTTTTCTACCTCTCTGTCTTATGTTTTTCCTTTAACTCCTCTTTTTGCTTCTCTATCTCTGTTTTGGTAGGAGGTGCTGGTTAATATGATGTGGTATGGCAGGAAAAGGTGTCATAATTGGCTGCAGGCTGTATTTGGGATGGGGATTGTGGAACAAATATGGCCTTCAGTGACACTTTTCCTATCCCCTCCTCCAGTTGCTGGTACCTTCCCCACCTCTTCACACCCAACATGTTCCCAATTCTTTTTCTTTCACCCTGCTCATTCCCCTGCTATGGTAAATCATCCAAGGAAGAAAGAAACTAGGTTGGCATAGTTCTCCAGACAGAGCTAATCACATTGGTTTCTGGATCCTTGCCTTAGTGGCCATATCGATATGAGTATAGAATAATGAGTTTTAGAAATCTTTGGACTGTGGGATGCAATGCAGCCATACCTAATCCTTTCCTCCCCCAGTGAGCTGGAATTTACTGAGCCCTGACATCGGGCTCCATGGCTGGTGGGTGGTGGGGGCGGAAGATGGTTCTGGCAGAGGCCCACCAGGGAGACCAACGCCAGGAGGGCCTGGCTGATTCTCCCAGCAGTGGCGAGGCTCCATGCGATGAATAAATTTAAATAGACTTACCAGCAATGTTCTGGGCCCGCCGCGATCTTTGCACTCCCGCACCTTCGATTCCCGGTCTGGGGAAAGCAGCCGTGACACTGGTGGGAAGGAGTTAAGATTTTAACTGCGGGAGGAAGGGGGGCGGGGTAGGTGGGTGCACAAATAAGCATCATCAGTGTAGGGGATGGTGGGAAGAGGTGAACTTTCAACTTTGTACAGTCGGTGGGGGTGGGGGGGGGAAGGTCAGAATTCAAAGTTGTGTTTTGCGGGGCGGGGGGGGGGGGGGGGGTGGTGGTAAGGGCAAATACTTACTGGAACTTTTGTGGGGGGTTGGGAAAGGGGTGTTACAATTTTATTTGTTACATTTTGGGGGGGGGAATATCTCTTTAAAAATTTAAATATGCCGGCAGGGCTGGCTGCCCTTTAAAAATGGTGCTAGCACCTGCGTACAGGCAGCTGACATCATTGCTAGTGTTGGACAGCCCTCCACGTGTTTTGGGGGGTGGACCACCTCATCTATTTAAATGATCCACCACGCGGGAGATCTCTGTGGCATGCGGGCCGCCATTCTTTGACCCCGCCGCTGCTCTTAAAATCCAGCCCAATATGTGTACATCAAAAAAGAAACTTGAAAAGTCATCAGGAATAGGAATTTGATTGATTTCTTCTCCCTAACTGGGGAGTACAGAGGCCAGTTTCAGTGTGTAATCTGCCATTGTAGCTTAGCTTCGTTTAGTTAATTCAGAACAACTTGGGGATTGAATTTAATACTTTCTTGAATGGTGTGGCTCGTCTATTTGCTTAGCCAGCCAAGTCAATGGGGGGGAGCGCACCATTCTTTAATAAAGAAAGATTTGCCGTAACGTGCCTTTAACTTTGATAATCTGAAACCATTCTAAGTTCCTGTTATGTGTAAACAAAAATGATGCCTGACATGGGATGAATGGATGCTTTTGCGTATTGGAAAATTAAAAAAAGTTCAGTTTAACAAATATTGTTCTAAGCATATGTAAATACACAAAGAGTGAACATTTGCTCTTTATGCCAATACTTCTCTCTCCAGAGCCTTGTTTTCCTTGTTAATTTTCTTTTCCGAACCCTCATTGAGCTTTTTCCTTCTCTATAGTGAGAGCCTAATCCGGGATGTTATCCTTCACCAGACTTCGGGACGAATTCACAATAAGAATGTTTCCACTCATTTAATTGGTAGCATCAACAGAGGTAAGTATATGAACCCTTTCATGCCTTCATCGACTATAGAGCTAAATTGACATGAAGCGACTCCAAGATGACGTATCTCCTGCTTTGTGCAGTTAATAAATATGGCTATGCACAGATGTCTACTTAATTGCCTATTTCTTTTGTTCTTATGTGGGGTTGAGGAAGAGTATCAGCCACGATCGTATTAAATGGCAGAGCAGGCTGGAAAGACTGAATGGCCTACTGCTGTTCATATTTCTTATGTTCTTAATAAATCTTAAGTAAGTAATAGTGAATGATAATTTGGGCAGCTAAATGGCCACCTTGGATCTGAATGGCATCTACGATATGTAGTGTGCATTGATCTGAAGTTAGCACATTTTATGTTCGTTGACGTTATGCTTCATTGTATTCAGGTAATTAGACATCTGATCATAAAAAGTGAAAAAAATCTACCAGTAAGGCACACTTAATTGGGAAAGGAGTGTATCGATATGCCCTAGCTGGTGTACTCCCCCAATTAAGTGTTGAATTATATTGTTACGACCGACCACTCCAGTCAAAGCCCACAATCAAAATATACGATTCTGATTGTGGTGGGAGAACCGCACTGTTAATTCAATCCCGTCCCTCCACAGAACGCCTAACATATCATTTTAAACTTTCCAAATTAAAGAAAGACCCAGCCAAATTGTACCATCTATTAACCCTGAATGAGGCTATCCAAACCAGGTGTCTTTAAATTAACAAATTAATTGTTTAATTCGAAAAACGAAATTCTTAAACACTACTAAGATATAAACAAAATTTAAAACAGAAAAAAATTAGTGTCCTTGCAAATTTACAGTCCATGTTGCTTGAAGTCCTCACAGCTGTCCGATGGGGTAAAAGATTCTTCAGCAGTAGAACAGTCCATAGTCTAATTCCAGCAGTAAGTGATGCTTTCTTTCTCCAGCGATGAATTTCAACAATTAACGACTTGCAAGCACTTTTTAAATGAATCAATTTGGCTTTAGAATTTTTGAGGGATAAAAGATTGTCACAGTTTAACTTCCCTTCCTTCAGTTTAAATTATCAGAGATCTCTGTTGTGGCTTGACTTTTTTAGAATTTTGAGAGATAATAAACAGACTAAATTCTCTTCCTTCAGTTTAAATGGTCTGTTTCTCCTTTCAGGTGCTAACGCAAAGCTGTCTCTCATGTCCCCCAGTTAGAACAGTCTGTTTTCAACTAAAAAAGCCAGTTCAAAAGATGATTGCAACATTGTATATCCAGTCCTTGGTCCCTGAATGGCTGTTGCCGGGTAACCAGGATGCATTCTTTGAAGCTCGTTGGTTCCCTCTCCGTATGCTTGTATCTAATGGCAACCAAAATGCACTTTTTCTAAGTTCTGAGGCTTGCTGGTTCTTAAAGCAGTATGGCTCCTTTGCTGTCTTAAAGACACACCACATATTTCCCGGAGGAAAAAAAAACACAGGATCATGACAATACCATAGTAGCTATTTGACCCTATGATTTCCAGTAATGTGTCATGAATTTAAGCAATATCTCTGAAATTTTTGAACAATTCTTCAGTCATATCAGTGCCTGGAGAGTGAATTGCTGGAATCTAATAGAAGGTTCAAACAGTATTCTAAATTATGAGCGAAGCCTTTTGCAATAGGTATTTGATCCACTTATTTAGATTTAAATCTGTATCTCACTCACAGATGTTAATTATTCTCCACTTAAACCATCTGAATTGCTCAATTAGATTTTAACCACTCTTGTATGCATAAGTATGCATTTGAGTCCTCTGGATAATATTGTAAAGGGTTTGTAGTACTTAAAGTTGAAGAAGTACTTACTGTCTACAAGATGATGTTTCTTTACTTTTCTTAGTGTTGTATAGTGATTGTTTCTGCTGACATTTGGAAGTAACTTGATGCTGCACCTGAGTTTCTGCTGAATTTAGGGTGTAGGACATGTACCGGAATAATGTTGACAAATTGCTAAAAGAATTCACAAACTTTCAGGTTGGCAATGTGAATTTCTTTTAGCAATTTTGTTTGCATCCATTAACACTTTCTTGGAACTGTTCCATAACACAGACCAAGCTTTGAACAGCTTCATTTTGGAGTCCCATCAAGCAGAATAAATCAGCTGCCTCTACTGCAGTGAATTTTATATTTAGTAGGTAAGTATGCAGCCAGTTATGCATTCAGCAAGGTCCACTATCTGCAATGAGATGAACCTTTTTGAAGGTTCAGGGCATATTGAGAGAATGGTTAGTGAAGCATATGGGATCTTGGGTTTCATAAGTGGAATAGAAGTGTACAAGATTATGACAGGCTTAGGATAAGTTCAACAAGGAATAACTGTTCCCATGAACTAATGGTACAGGACTAGGGGACACAGATTGATGGTTTTGGGCAAGAGATACAGGGGGAATATGAGGAAGAACTTTTTTATGCAGCAGGTGGTGATGACCTAGAATTTACTGCCCACAAGGGCGGTGGAAGTGGAGACAATCAATGACTTCAAGGGGGAATTGGATGGCCACTTGAAGGAAATAGACTTGCAGGACTATGGGGATTGAGCGGGAGTGGTGGAACTGACCAAATAGCTCCGTGGAGAGCTGGCATGGACTCGATGAGCCGAATGACCTCCTTCTTTGCCGTAAATGACTATGACACTATACATGCATGACTGACCACTTGCACTTGTCTCTTGTCTAATGGTAGCTATTCTCTAAGAAGCTGCACTGAACAGTGATTGGTATTTAAATCTGCAATTACATTGGAAGAAAAGCTTGTGTTTATATTGCATCAAGGCTGTATAATAATAGTTAATGAATTACTTTGGAAGTCTAGTCATTTATATTTAGTAGGTAAGTATGCAGCCAGTTATGCATTCAGCAAGGTCCACTATCTGCAATGAGATGAAGGACCAGTTAATCTGTTTTACTGGTACGATTGAAGGCTGAAAGTTGGCCAGTACACTGGGGGAAATATCTGCTTTTCTTCAACTAATGCTATTGGACCTTTTGGGCTGAATTTTCTCAGCCCTTTGGAGATGGGCTGGAGGGCTGGTAATATGGCAGGGAAAGGCATTGGGAGGAGAGCCAGACATCTTCCCTCCCCCACGGCATATTGCCGGCTGTGGGAACCTTGGTGGTAATTGAGCCAATTAAGAGCCACTTCCCACCCCAGCGGCATTTTGCCTGTGTTGGGAGGGCCTGCTGCCACGCGGGGAGAATGCTAGGTAAATCCTGGTGGCCTCCCAACGAATTTCCGGGGTGGGGCCTCCTTTACCTACTAAGGCACCACTGCTAGAATAGGACTCACACCCGCGATAGTGGTGGCGCTGCTGAGCTACCGGCCCTCTGATTGGGCCGACAGCTCTGGGGGATGGGCCGCCGTCCTCAATTGGACAGCGGCCCAGGCGGCGGCCTGTTAATTGGTTGTCGCTGGAAAAATGTCACCCAGGGTGCTGCTGCCCGCCAGAGCGGGTTCAGCTCTCGCTTTCAGCCCTGCTGGCGGGACTTGGTCCTCCTGGGAACAATTGAGCCCTTTACCTTCGCCTGAACACCTTGGTTTAATGTCTTACTGAAAAATGTCACGCTGAACAATACAGCACTCTCAGTAAGATGTGTGTTGATTTTGTCATATTTGTTTTATTTTGTTTCTGAGCATGGTGCTTAGAAAAGTATACCGGGAAGCAGGGCAGATACATTAAGAAAAGTGTACAATTGAAAGATTTAACACAGGGAAGTGCTGGTTGTCATATGGTTTTAAGTTTTTATAGAAAGTTGGGATGCCATATAAAGCCAAAATGTAAGAAGATGGGTCAGGATTATCAATTTCTGTGAATGGTGATTTGTGCCAAATGTTATTTACCGTATAATTTTGTAACAAGGAAATAAAAGTAATGCAGAACAGTTCATGCACTTGATCTGACTTCATATTTCAAGAATAGTTACTTTGAGATAGTAATATATACATTATTAAGCATAAAAAGTGGACAGGAAGAATCTGAAATTCCAGGGAATTAAGCCACCTAACTATTGATTTGGGGTTGGTGGGTGTGGGGGATAGGGATGTGGAATTTGTTTTGCTTCTCAATTTAGTTCATTAGGTCACATTTTACATTAATGACACTCAACATGCAGTCAGTCTGATGAGATAGACCATCACCAGAATGCACCGTAAGAAGTATTTAAGTGAATTAGCAGTTCTCTCATAGCTCTGCTGATGAGTATTCTGGGATTTGGAGTGCTCTTGTGATATTTAACTGCCAACCTGGGCTGTTTCTTTAAGGCCACTGTATTTAAAATACTTTTGAGAATTGTGGATAGAGTTAGATTTTCATCTTGACATTAAGCATTGTCTGGATGGAGTGCATGAAAGAAGGTATGTTGTGAAGGATCACACAGAAAAAAAACCCTCCTGTTTTTCCTTTGATTCAAATTAATGGAAAGAAAATTCAGCTGGCTCTATAGGAAACATACAAACTTCCCCACCAGATTTGTGCTGAAGTTTCATTCCGTTAATGAATACGCTAAGCATGCCACTCAATGTTTAATGTGAATACACCTTTCTTTCTAAATATATAATGAACATCCTGAAGAGGGTACAACCACAAGAAGATGATGATAATGGTCCTCAATAAAACATTTCATAATACAATTAAATAAGTCATCATATGTTAAATCCTAAAACAGGTAAATCCAATTAACCTTTTAAGTATGCTCCCTAACCAATCAATTCATACAATTTGGGCTGGATTTTAAGAGCCCGCCGCCGATTTTGGCGGTGGGCGAAAAAAATGGCGGCCCGCGTGTGTGGGCCACACGCCGCAGAGCCGCCGCGATCTCCCGCATGGCGGCTCATTTAAGTAGCTAGGGCAGCCCCCCGCCAAAAACATGGAGGGGGTGGGCTGTCCGACGCTGGCAATGCATCAGCTGCCTCTGTGCAGGCACTGGCGCCATTTTTTAAAATAAATTTTGGTGGGGGTGGGGGGGTTGCATCTAATAAAATCCTAACGCCCTTTTCCCATGCCCCCAGTAAAAATTACATTAAGTATTTGCCCTCCCCCTCCCTCCGCCTCCCCCCAAAACACTTGCCTTTAAAATCTGACCTTTCTTCCTGAGACTGTACAAAGTTTAAAGTTTACCCCTTCCCACCATCACCTACACTGATGATGATTATTTGACCCCGTTTCCATCCCCCCGGCCCCTGGCAGTAAAAATATTTACTCCGCCTCCACCCCCCCCCCCCACCATGTCATGCCTGCTTTCCCCAGACGGGGAATTGAAAGCGCAGGAGTGCCGGCTGTCACGTGGGCACGGACGACTGTGGGTAAGTTTATTTAAATTTATTCATCTCATTGATTTAAATATTGAAATGCAGTTCCCGTCGCCCAGCAGTGGAAAGGCTGCCATGGAGCTTCGCCGCCGCCAGGAGGATCGGGCCGGGCCCTCCCAGCTTCGGGCTCTGTGGCGGGCCTCCGCTAGAACCATCTTTCACCCCCCACCCCATGCCACTGAGTCGGGGGTCTGGTAAAATCCAGCCCTTTATCACAGGTATAGCTGATGAACTATTTAAGTAGGAGTGCATGCTCTACCGTGGAGTTTGATATAACTTTGTGCTAACCTCAGTCTTACAGCTTTGAGGAAGCACTCTAAATAAGCCAGCTGGTTCTCTCTATGGGGGAAAAAATCCAGGCTCTTTGTACAGACTTTCTAGTGGTCACTTTCATTTAACAATATGGCCTGAGGGCTGGGAGTGGTCACACTTTGGAGCTTGGTTGTTATGGAAAGGCAAAGAAAGGTATGGGAGAATAATATTTCATAAAAAGATAAAAAAATAAAAAAACAATTTCTATTTCTTTCACAGGCTCCTGTGATGACTCGTCTAAGGCTGGCTTGTTTGCTCTTTGCACGTTGGATGGTAAGGACTGTAATTATTTCCAGTATAGCATTATGTAGGATTACAAAGGATATATGGCACAGTTATAGGCCATTCGGCCCAACCAGTCCACGCTGGCGTTTATGCTCCACTTGAGCCTCCTCCTATCTCTCTTCATTGAAATCTATCATTGTAACCCTCTGTTCCCTTCTCCCTCTCATGCTTGTTCAGCTTTCCCTTAAATGCATCTATGCTATTCGCTTCAACCACTCCTTGTGGTAGCAGGTTCCACATTCTCACCACTCTTTGGGTAAAGAGGTTTCTTCTGAATTCCGTATTGGATTTCTTGGTGACTATCTTATATTGATGGCCTCTAGTTATGCTCTTCCCTACAAGTGCAAACATTCTCCATATCCATTCTATCAAACCTATTCATAATTTTAAAGTCCTCTATCATGTCACCCCTCAGCCTTTTTTCAAGAGAAAGAGCCTGCCTGTTCCATTCCTGATTTATATATCCGTGCATTTCTGTTATCATCCTTGTAAATCTTCTCTGCACCCTCTCCAGTGCATTTATATCCTTTGTATAATATGGCAACCAGAACTGCACGCAGTACTCTAAGTGTGGTCTAACCAAGGTTCGATACAGGTTTAGCATAACATCCCTACTTTTCAATTTTTTGCTTTCTCATGGCCTTGCTAACCTGTGACACAACTTTTAATGCATTTGTACTCCCAGATCCTTTTGTTCCTCTACCCCACCTGGACTCGCACTTTCCATGTAAAAAGTGACCTCCTTATTCTTCCTGTCAAAATGTACTACCTCACATTTATCTGTGTTGAACTTCATTTGCCAATTATTTTCCTATTCTGCAAGTTTATTAATGTCCTTCTGTAATTCGATGCAGTCCTCCTCAGTATTGACTGTCCCCCACTGCCCAATTTGGTGTCATCTGCAAATTTAAAAATTGCATTTTTGATTCCAAAGTCCAAATCATTAATGTAAATTGCGAACAGCAGTGGTACCAGTGCTAATCCTTGTGGAACACTCTTTCCCACCTTCTGCCACTCTGAATAACTATGCTTTACTCCCACACTCTGTTTTCTCTCTTGAAAGCAGCTCAAAATTCATTCTGCCGCTGACTCCGCATTCCCTGACCTTATTCATTAGTCTATTATAGAGTATCTTATCGAAGGCCTTTTGAAAATCCAGATAAATTACCGTTTTCTCTCTGTTACCTGCTCAAAAAATTCAATAAGGTTACCTGTAATATGCTAGCTATCCCTTAATGATCCTATTCACATCCCAGCCTTCCTTTTTTTAATTGATGTGCCTGTAAAATATTTTACTATTTTGTTTTTGGTTCCTGTTGATGATTTAAAGATGAGGTCAACAAAGTTTCTATTTGTGTTACAATCCCGTTAGAGACGAGTAACATTTTTAAAAAGAAATTCGAACTCCCAGTAATTACTGAAAGAATTCCGCTACAAGATTTCATGTTTTAAACAAAAAAAAAATTTGTACAAGAGTTAAACAAAGTAACTTAACACTACAATCACTTATTCTTTAAACTTAGAATCTTAACAGAGCATGAAGACGTATACTTTAAACTCTAAACCTCAACAGCCAACCCATTTGACTTTTACTTCCACCCGACAAGTTCCCCTATACTTTACAGGGTCTTGGTGGTTTGCTCACTTCTCCTGGGACCAATACAGCTCTTAGGAATTCACTTCGATTTTCCTTAGTTTCTCAGCGATCTTCCGAGATATGAGATCTCCTGGGGATTCTCCCTCTAGCATCCGGCTAGGCAATCCTACAGCTCTCTTTCAACACCTCACAAATCTGGATTTTCCAGCCCGAGCCTAGGTCTTACTCAAATCAGGAACACCCCTAGTTGCTGATGTTCTTCTTCCTGAGTCCAGCTGCTTTCCAAAGCCAACTGCTCTTCAGTGAGCCAGCACAGGGATAAAACACCTGACCAAAAGGCGCCCCCTGCATCATCTATCTCCATATATGTGGTACAAGTGGGATGGTCCAGATAGCAATTTAAGCTAATTACTTCCAACTCCAAAACATCTTTGATTTCGGATACCCATATGAATAATTAATTTTGCTAACAATGGCAGGACAATTTCTTCCAGACTTTCTGGCTGCAGTTTCCCAACTAAACAAGACCACTTGCTGTTTTATAGCTCAAGCCTCTCTGACTTTGTCCTTGTAAGCACACATGGAAAGATCTTTGAAATAAAATCTCTTTGGTGGTCCTGCAACCTTTTGAAATTATGGAACTGCATATCAGCAACACAAAAGCGCTAGAGAAATTCCATCAGCAATGCCTCCACCGCATCGTCCGGATTCAGTGGATGCTAGTGTCCTTGAAGCCAGCTCCATAAGCATGCAGGCAAAACCAACTTCGATGGACTGGATACTGTGTCCAGTTGGCCGAAAATCGTCTCCTCTGCCAGGACCTGTTTTCTCAACTCTTGAATGGCCAGCATTCCAAGGGAGGACAAAGAAAACGCTTCGGTGACACTGAAGCTCTCTTGAAGTGCGGCAGCATTGACATTGATGACTGGGAAGAGCTTGCTACCAATCGTTCAAAATGGTGACAACTTGTCCATCCAGCTGCAACATGCTTTGAGTCCAAGCACCTTAATGATGAGGCAGAATAGGAAAAGATAGAAGCAAATCCTGCACTCTGGATCTCACTACCTCGTGGAACATTCTGCCCCACGTGCCCAAAGATCTGCGGGTCGAGAATCGACCTGTTCAGTCACGTGAAGACCTATGGCAGAAACTCATGACCTTGAATAGACTTCATCCTCGAATCGAGGACAGGGGACAATGACTTATTATGCACCTGGCTCACGAGGAAATTTGGGCCCACTGTTTCATGTTGTTTGCCATCATGGGCTGTTAAGACAATTTTCTGCACTGCCTTTTCTAAAGGCATGACACAAATAGCTTTACTAACTGCCTAGGTTTCTTGTGTTACATCAGGGAAGATCACTGCAACACCGACTGGCTAGTTTTCTAATTTTAGGTTTAACCGGATAATTCTCTTCAAAAGATGAATTATAAAATTACAATTAATCCTGATTTTAAAAAATTGGAATGATCCTATATTTTGGTGTGATGCACAAAGCTGCTTTATGTTTGGTGCAGGGTGTATTTCAGTTGCTCTCTTTGCCAACAGCCAGCACTAATTTGGAGGGCTCTTTCAGTTATCCGCATTATATACAACTGAATGAAGTTCCATGGGGGAGCAGGCACTGAGGCTACAGCAAATTGTCCATATTAATTCAACAGGGCTGGGACCAGTGTCCTTATAGGGAGTGCTGTGTGGGGGTGGGTTTAAACTAATTTGGCAGTGGGGGGAGCACCAGGTTAAAGCATTAGGAATTAAATGCAAGATGCACAGAGGTACTGGGAGAGACAAACCGCACTAGAATAGAGAGTAGTTCAAAATAGGAGAGATCAGACATGTAGGAAATGCGTGGCAGACTAAGATGGGTTTAGAGTGCAAGGAGGGAATTTTATGCTCTTCCTCACGTCGGGTTTGGAGGGGGGTGGGGGGGAGAGCATATAATCGGGTGGGACTGTGGTGTGGGAGACCCACCTTCTTCTTGCCTCCACCCAACTTAAGTCCGAGGTGGGAAGGCCTGTGAATGGACCTCCCGTCCCTCCACTAACTGAGGCCCTAAAGTGGGCAATTAATGGCCAATTAAGGGCCTTATCCAGCCGCCGCCTGAATTGGTCCAGCGGCAGGCGGGCCTGTTGCACGGGGAGCACACCAAGCAAAGCTATGCAGATTGCTTGCCGGCTTTGGGGGGGGAAGGCGGGGTCCCTTATTAAAAGATACGTAGTGCTTGAACGGGTGACCCGAAGTCGGGATGAGGGCTGATCGCTGAGAGCCAGCCACCTTTCCTTGACCCGTGACCCCCACTCCGCGAAACCCCTCCCACCTTGACTTACCTGTGGCCTGGGTCCCTTGGCGATCCACAGCAGTCCATTACCGTCAGTAACCACTACCTCAGTTTAAGAGCAGCTGGCCTCTGATTAGCCGGCAGCTCTCAGCAAGCGGGACTTCTGCCACTGGGGTCCTTGATCCCGGGAAAGGCCTGCCACTCTCCGTTTAAGTGCCTAATTGGCACTTGATCCGGTGGGCCTTCCCCAGAGGAGGTGACACAGGGCTCTCGCCGGCACTTTTGCCGCTGGTTGAAATCCCTGTCACCTGGGTAAAATCCCGGCCCATGTAAGTGCACAGAGCATGGCAAATAAGGTCAGTGAGCTGCAGGCGCAAGTAGCTAAATGCAATTATGATATAATGGAAATAACGGAGACTTGGCTGAAACAAGGGGAAGAATGGGCAACCAATATTCCTAGCTACAATGGATTCAGTAAAAATTGCGAAGGAAAATAGGATAGGGGTAGCAGTATTGATCTAAAATACTGTCAACGCTAGAAAGATATGATGGACTTGAGGGTTCAAAGACAGAATCAATTTGGTTCGAATTAATGAACCATAGAGGAACTATTATGCTATTAACATTAGTGGGTAACATAACAGAGAACCCAGTAGTTTTTTTAATGAACATAAATAGGGAAAAGGTATTCAGAAGAAGGGTGGGACTGATTAGGGATAAAAAAAAATCATCCTGTGGCGGTAGAGGACATGGCTGAGGTACTAAATGGGCACTTTGTATCTGTCTTCACTAAAGAAGAGGATGCTGCCAATGTCACAGTAAAGGAGGAAATAGTAGTGAAATAGAATAGGATAAAAATAAAGAGGCACTTAAACGGTTGACAGCACTCAAATAGATAAGTCACCTGGATTGGGTGGGATATATCCCAGGTTGTCGGGGGAAGTAAGGGTGGAAATTGCGGAGGCTATGGCCACAATTTTCCAATCCTCCTTAGTTCTGGGAATGGTGCCAGGCGACTGGAGTATTGCAAATCCTACACCTCTATTTAAAAAATTGGATTTAAACCCAGCCATCACAGGGCAATCAGTCTAATGTTGGTGGGAAACCTTTTGGAGACCTTAATCCAGGACAAAATTAATTAGCACTTGGAATAATATGGGTTAATATATGAAAGCCAGCATGGGTTTGTGAAATGAACCTTACGATGTTGTCCTCCTCCTCCAACGCTTCTGATCTGCCCTCTGGTCTCTCCCGGCCTTGAGCCCCAATCTTCCCTTGACCCTAGCCTCCGAGCTCTCCTCTGACCTCCAGTCTCTTCCCCTCTATGCCATCTGGCCTTTCCAATTCCTCCCTGCTCTCCTTGGCTGGGGCCTGGTGCCGAACGCCTACCCGCCTGACAGCCAGCCAGTCTCTCAATCTGGCTGTCCGCAGCTGGGAAATGGAGACAATAAATGGTAATCAGGACCTTTCAAATTTATTGAGACTGCAGAATTGCAACATCCATTCCCGCCAGCTCCCTCCCCGCCTCTAAGATAAAATCAGAGCCATAGAGTACAAAAGCAAGCATGTGTGCTAAACGTTTATAAAATGCTGGTTAGATCCCAGCTGGAGTATTGTGTCCAATTTTGGGCTCCACATTTTAACTAGAATGGTACCAGGCATGAAGGACTTAGTTTTGTGGGGAGACTAGAGAAGCTGGGGTTGTTCTCCTTAGAGGAGAGAAGTTTAAGGGGAGATTTGATAGAGGTTTTCAAAATTATGAACGATCATGAAACTGCTTCCAGTGGCAGTAGAGTCAGTAATCAGAGGGCACACATTTAAGGTAAATGGCAAAAGAACCAGAGGCAACATGAGGAATAAAATTTTTACGAACGGATTGTTATAATATGGGAATACATTGCCTGAATGGATGGTGGCAGCAGATTCAATAATAATTTTCAAAAGAGAATTGGATAAATACTTGAAGTGGCAAGATTTGCAGGGGTGTGATGAAAGTGGGACTATTTGACAGCTTTCAAAGAGCCAGCACAGACAGGATGGGTCAAATGGGCTCCTTTTTCTGTGCTCTATCATTCTACGATTCTATGAACTTTTAGAATCACTTCATGAGGATAGTTATAGATGTTACTTCCAATTTTATTTTGACAATTAAATCCAGAAATTGCTGATTACAGCTGTTCCATTCTATTTAGCTTGCAGCTGATTTCATCTGATTTTCTGACCCGTATTCAGAAAAATATCCCCCAAAAATCAACTTCAGAGGGAAAAAATGAATTGTAATTGAAATCGTTGCACCAATGGGAACCTCTCTCTCTTCATTGGCAGATCCAGTTCTTTCTTCCAAGTGCCACTGGGTTTTCCTGGTCATGTCTGATCAAATGTTGTCCCACCCAATAATGCCCAATGTATTCATTAGTACAGAAGTTTTAATCCAAGTCAACCAAGAATTTTGGATGTTTCTGTATCAGTGGGGGTGGTGGGGGGGGGCGGGTAGGGGTCACCTCTGTAAAGCTGGGAAGGATGCCATGGGGTCCAGATGGTCATCCATAAGCAAACACTGATACTGGCCAAAAGAGATAGGACTTGCATGATCCATAGTGCTTCTGTTGGCTTTCTGCATACCCATTCCAGCTGCTGGTTCAGTGGCCAACTGCCACTGCAATTTATACTGTAATTTAGATTGTAATCTATGTAGTTATTGGAAGGCTATCTTCCAAGATGCAAATTATATATTACCTGAAAGTTGAGTCTAAATGTTTAGGCATGTGGAGTAATCAGATGTTTACAGAGGGATCAGTACAAGTTGAAATTGCCTGTAGTCAAATTTGCTGAACAGTTTTTCTCATAAGCCAGTATCCCAAGTATATTTAACAGCTATTTTATGGCATCAGCTAGACTTGAGAATCACATACCACAGAACTGATGGTGCATGTGCAAATATGGACTGCAGAGAATTTGCCGCATACCAGGTTCACAGGTAGCCAGTCCTGCCTCCCATACCCATGGTGGGTTCAGGTAGGCAGCTGCCTTTGTCATTCCATGTCGAATGGAAGGAGATCACAGCTGTTGGTGGTGGATGGGATAGATGTTGATGGTTCTGAATATGTCTGGAAGTTTCCAACTGATGTTAAACCTCAGGCCTCTGGAAATATTTCTCGAGAGAGAAAAATTAAAAGATGTAATGTTGCCTCAAAATCATTCAGACAATATCTGGTGGTGACTGGCAGATATCACTGATGCCCATTTTCACATTGCCGTTCAGCTTTTTCATTGAAGTTTCCTAAACTAAATATTGGGGGGCAGGATTCAGGTGAGGGGAAATTTAGAAAGTTAATGAGAAAGGACAAGGCTGTAGTGCAGAGTAGCGATACAGATAATGATAACCAGAGTGTGACAGGAAGGGACAGAGCGTACAAACATAAGAGTGCACCAGCAAATAAGGTCAGAGTAGGATAAAATGGTAAAAAGACCGAATTAAAGGCTCTTTATCTGAATGCATGCAGCATTCATAACAAAATGGATGAATTAGAATTAGAACATTACAGCGCAGTACAGGCCCTTCGGCCCTCGATGTTGCGCCGACCTGTGAAACCATCTGACCTACACTATTCCATTTTCATCCATATGTCTATCCAATGACCACTTAAATGCCCTTAAAGTTGGCGAATCTACTACTGCAGGCAGGGCGTTCCACGCCCTTACTACTCTCTGAGTAAAGAAACTACCTCTCACATCTGTCCTATATCTATCACCCCTCAACTTGAAGCTATGTCCCCTCGTGTTTGCCATCACCATCCGAGGAAAAAGACGCTCACTATCCACCCTATCTAACCCTCTGATTATCTTATATGTCTCTATTAAGTCACTTCTCCTCCTCCTCCTCTCCAACGAAAACAACCTCAAGTCCCTCAGCCTTTCCTCGTAAGACCTTCCCTCCATACCAGGCAACATCCTAGTAAATCTCCTCTGCACCCTTTCCATAGCTTCCACATCCTTCCTATAATGCGGTGACCAGAACTGCACGCAATACTCCAGGTGCGGTCTCACCAGAGTTTTGTACAGCTGCAGCATGACCTCGTGGCTCCGAAACTCGATCCCCCTACTAATAAAAGCTAACACACCATATGCCTTCTTAACAGCCCTATTAACCTGGGTAGCAACCTTCAGGGATTTATGCACCTGGACACCAAGATCTCTCTGTTCATCTACACTACCAAGAATCTTCCCATTAGCCCAGTACTCTGCATTCCTGTTACTCCTTCCAAAGTGAATCACCTCACACTTTTCTGCATTAAACTCCATTTGCCATCTCTCAGCCCAGCTCTGCAGCCTATCTATGTCCCTCTGTACCCTACAACATCCTTCGGCACTATCTGCAAATTTACTAACCCACCCTTCTACACCCTCTTCCAGGTCATTTATAAAAATGACAAACAGTAGTGGCCCCAAAACAGATCCTTGCGGTACACCACTAGTAACTAAACTCCAGGATGAACATTTGCCATCAACCACCACCCTCTGTCTTCTTTCAGCTAGCCAATTTCTGATCCAAAGCTCTAAATCACCTTCAACCCCATACTTCCGTATTTTCTGCAATAGCCTACCATGGGGAACCTTATCAAACGCCTTACTGAAATCCATATACACCACATCCACTGCTTTACCCTCATCCACCTGTTTGGTCACCTTCTCGAAAAACTCAATAAGGTTTGTGAGGCACGACCTACCCGTCACAAAACCGTGCTGACTATCGCTAATGAACTTATTCTTTTCAAGATGATTATAAATCCTGTCTCTTATAACCTTTTCCAACATTTTACCCACAACCGAAGTAAGGCTTACAGGTCTATAATTACCAGGGCTGTCTCTACTCCCCTTCTTGAACAAGGGGACAACATTTGCTATCCTCCAGTCTTCCGGCACTATTCCTGTCGACAATGATGACATAAAGATCAAGGACAAAGGCTCTGCAATCTCCTCCCTAGCTTCCCAGAGAATTGATTGCACAAATGGAAATAAATGGCTATGATATGGTAGCCATTACAGAGACTTTTTTTATTCATTTGGGGGATGCGGGCATCACTGGCAATGCCAGCATTTATTGCCATCCCTAATTGCCCCTGATTAGGTGGCGGTGAGCTGCCTTTTTGAACCGCTGCAGTCTTTGGCACAGTGCTGTTAGGGAGTTCCAGGATTTTGACCCAGCGACAGTGAAAGACCGGCGATATAGTTCCAAGTCAGGATGGTGTGTGGTTTGGAGGAGAACTTGCAGGTGGTGGTGTTCCCATGCATCTGTTGCTCTTGTCCTTCTAGGTGGTAGAGGTCGCGGGTTTGGAAGGTGCTGTCGAAGGAACATTGGTGAGCTGTTGCAATGTATCTTGTAGATGGTGCACACTGCTGCCACTGTGTGATGGTGGTGAAGAGAGAGAATGTTGAGTGTGGTAAATGGGGTGCCAATCAAGCGGACTGCTTTGTCCTGGATGGTGTCAAGCTTCTTGAGTGTTGTTGGAGCTGAACCCATCCAGGCAATGGAGAGTATTCCATCACACTCTTGACGTGCCTTGTTGATGGTGGACAGGCATTAGGGTTTCAGGAGGTGAGTTACTCGCTGCAGAATTCCCAGCCTTTGACCTGCTCTTGCAGCCACAGCATTTATGTGGCTGGTCCACTTCAGTTTCTGGTCATTGGTGACCACCAGGATGTTGATAGTGGGGGATTCAGCGATGGTAATGCCATTGATCATCATGAGGAGATGGTTAGATTCTCTCTTGTTTGAGATGGTCATTGCCTGTCACTTGTGTGGTGCGAATGTTACTTGTCACTTATCAGCCCAAGCTGGATGTTGTCCAGGTCTTGCTGCATATGGACATGGGCTGCTTTAGTATCTGAGGAGTCTCGAGCAGTACTGAACGTTGTGAAATTATCATCGAACATCCTCACTTGTGACCTTATGATGGAGGGAAGGTCATTGATGAAGCAGCTGAATATGGTTGGGCCTAGGACACTACCCTGAGGAACTCCTGCAGTAATGTCTGGGGACTGAAATGATTGACCTCCAACAACCACAACCGTCTTCCTTTATGCTAGGTATGACTCCAACCAACAGAGAGTTTTCACCAGATTCCCATTGACTCCAGTCTTGCTAGGGCTCCTTGATGCCATACTCGGTCAAATGCTGCCTTGATGTCAAGGGCAGTCACTCTCACCTCGCCTCTGGAGTTCAGTTGTTTTGTCCATGTTTGGACCAAGGCTGTAATGAGGTCAGGAGCTGAGTGGCCCTGGTGGAACCCAAACTGAGCGTCAGTGAGCATATTATTGCTGAGCAAGTGCCACTTGATAGCACTGTCAATGCCCCCTTCCATAACTTTGCTGATGATCAAGAGTAGACTGATACGGCGGTAATTGGCCGGATCAGATTTGTCCTGCTTTTTGTGCATAGGACATACCTGGCCTATTTTCCACATTGCCGAGCAGATGCCAATGTTGTAGCTGTACTGGAACAGATTGGCTAGGGGCGCGACTAGTTCTGGAGCTCAAGTCTTCAGTATTGTTACCGGAATGTTGACGGGGTCCAGAGCCTTTGCAGTATCCAGTGCCTTCAACCGTTTCTTGATATTGTTACGACCGAGGCAGGAGATGTTAATTAAGTCCCACTTCTTCACAGGTCACAACATATCAATAAATTTTCACAGTTACTGAAACAGTCAGTTAGATACTCTATTGGTCCCCCGAATAAAGCACACCAACCAGGTTTCTTTAATAAACAACAAATTATCCGTTTATTATAAACCAAGCCTTAAACAATAATGAAGTAAATATATACACAAATTGAAATATTAAAGCTTCTTATTTTTTATCCTAGCTTTCACACACACACACTCACTTCCCGTCTGGACCTTCTATATTCAACCTGGTTCTCAATAGTATGTTCTACCTGGCAACTGTCATAAGCACATTTTTTCTTCTTTATCTTAATCTCTACCTCTTTTGTCATCTGGGGGCTCTGGATTTGTTTGCCCTCGTTTGCACTTTGAGGGAACATACCTTGACTGTGCCTGACCTATCTCCTCTTTGAAGGTAGCCCATTGTTCATCGATCACTTTTCCTGCCAGCTTTTGACTCCAATTTATTCGCCCCAGCTCCATTCTTACTCCATTGAAGTTGGCCTTCCCACAGTTAATTATTCTTCCCTGGATTGCTCTTTGTCCTTTTCCATAGTCAACCTAAACCTTATGATACAATGATCACTATCTCCTAAATGCTCTCCTACTGATACTTGATCCACTTGCCCCACCTCGTTCCCAAGAAGCAGGTCTAGCAGTGCCTCCTTTCTCATTGGACTAGCAACCCACTGTTGTAGAAAATTTTCCTGAACACACACTAGGAACTCTTGCCCCCCACTGCTGTTTACACTACTATTATCCCAGTCTATGTTGGGATAATTCAAGTCCCCCATTATAATAGAGTCATAGAGTTATACAGCACAGAAACAGGCTCTTCGGCCCATCATGTCCATGCCGGCCATCAAGCGCCTATCCTAATCCCATTTTCCAGCGCTTGGCCCATAGCCTTGTATGCTATGGCATTACAAGTGTTCATCTAAATACTTCATAAATGTTGTGAGGGTTCCTGCCTCTACTACCCCTTCAGGCAGTGTGATCCAGATTCCAACCACCCTCTGGGTGAAATTTTTTTCCCTCAAATCCCCTCTAAACCTCCTGCCTCTTAACTTAAATCTATGCCCCCTGGTTATTGACATCTCTGCTGAGGGAAAAAGTTTCTTCCTATCTACCCTATCTATGCCCCTCATAATTTTGTATACCTCTATCAGATTCCCCCCTCAGCCTTCTCTTCTAAGGAAAACAACTCTGGCCTATCCAGTCTCTCTTCATAGCTGAAATGCTCCAGCCCAGGCAACATTCTGGTGAATCTCCTCTGCACCCTCTCCAGTGCAATCACATCCTTCCTATAGTGTGGCGACCAGAACTGTACACAGGCTGTGGCCTAACGAGCGTTTTATACAGCTCCATCATAACCTCCCTGCTCTTATATTCTATGCCTTGGCTAATAAAGGGAAGTATCCCATATGCCTTCCTAACCACCTTATCTACCTGTGCTGCTGTCTTCAGTGATCTATGGACAAGTACACCGTGGTCCCTCTGACCCGCTGTACTTCCTAGGGTCCTACCACCCATTGTATATTGCCTTTACTTGTTAGTCCTCCCAAAATACATCACCTCACACTTCTTAGGATTAAATTCCATTTGCCACTGCTCTGCCCATCTTACCAGCCCATCTATATCATCCTGTAACCTAAGACTTTCCTCCTCACTATTTACGACACCACCAATTTTCGTGTCATCTGTGAACTTACTGATCATACCCCCGATATTCATGTCTAAATCATTAATGTACACTACAAACAGCAAGGGTCCTAGCACCAATACCTGCGGTACACCACAGGTCACAGGCTTCCAATCGCAAAAGCAACCCTTGACCATCACCTTCTGCCTCCTGCCACTAAGCCAATTTTGGATCCAATTTGGCAAATTGCCCTGGATCCCATGGGCTCTTACCTTCTTAACCAATCTCCCTTATGGGACCTTATCAAAAACCTTACTGAAGTCCATGTAGACTACATCAACTGCTTTACCCTCATCTACACATCTAATCACCTCCTCGAAAAATTCAATCAAGTTTGTTAGACATGATCTCCCCCTGACAAAGCCATGCTGACTATCCTTGATTAATCCCTGCCTCTCCAAGTGGAGATTAATCCTGTCTCTCAGAATTTTTTCCAATAGTTTCCCTACCACTGATGTTGGACTCACTGGCCTGTAGTGACCTGGTTTATCCCTGCTACCCTTCTTGAATAATGGTACCACATTTGCTGTCCTCCAGTCCTCTGGCACCTCTCCTGTGGCCAGAGAGGATTTGAAAATTTGCATCAAAGCCCCTGCTATCTCCTCCCTTGCCTCACATAACAACTAGGGATATATCTCGTCTGGGCCTGCGGATTTATCCACTTTTAAGCACACTAAAGCCACTAATACCTCCTCCCTTTCAATGCTAATTTGTTCGAGTATATCACAATCCCCCTCCCTGATCTCTACGCCTACATCGTCCTTCTGCATAGTGAACACAGATGAAAAGTAATCATTTAAAACCTCACCTATGTCCTCCGGCTCCACACACAGATTGACACTTTAGTCCCTAATGGACTCTACTCTTTCCCTGGTTATCCTCTTGCCCTTGTACTTGTGAAACACCTTGGGATTTTCCTTTATCTTGCCCGCCAGTGTTTGTTCCTATAATTTTTGCACTTCTCTGTAATTTGTTCCGCCACGTCCTTCCCACTAGCTGGTGGCCTATAAACAACACCGAGCAACGTAACCGCACTTTTTTTGTTCCTTCGCTGTAGCCAAATTGATTCTGTCCCCGAACCTTCTGGGACATTCTTTTTCTGCAGCACTGCAATGCTCTCCTTAATCAATACCGTCAGCCTTCCCCCTTTTTCCCTTTCCTATCTTTCCTGAACACCTTGTATCCAGGAATATTTAACACCGAGTCCTGCCCTTCTATGGCCCAGGTCTCTGTTCTAGCCACAATATCATATTTCCACATGGCAATCTGCGCCTGTACCTGACTGGCCTTGTTAACCACACGCTGTGCTTTCACATAAACCCTGATTCAGACTTTATTACTTTCTCCCTTACTCTGACCCCACCTAATAACTTACTGTTCTCTACTCTCGTGCTAGCTATCTCGCCCAGTATTCTGTGCACCTTGGTATTCCTCTCTGATACTTGGTCCTGGATCCCACACCCCTGACAAGTTACCAGTTTTGCTTCCCTGCAATCTGAGCTCCCTCTCAGGTTCCCATCCCCCTGATAATTTAGTTTAAACCCTCCCCAACAGCACTAGCAAATCTCCCTGTGAGGATATTCGTCCCAGTCCTGCTAAGATACAACCCGTCCATCTTGGACAGGTCCCACCTGCCCCAGAACCGGTCCCAGTGTCTGAGACATCTGACGCCCTCCCTCTTATACCAGTTCTCCAGCTATGTGTTCAATCACTCAGTTCTCCTATTCCTATGCTCACTTGCACGTGGGACTGGGAATAATGTTGAGATTACTGATTTGAGGTGCTGCTTTTTAATCTCCTTCCTAACTCCCTAAAATCTGCTTTCAGGACCTCATCCCCCTTCTTACCTATGTCATTGTTACCAATGTGGACCACGACCTCTGGCTCTTCACCCTCCCCCAGAAGGATATCCTGCAGCCGTTCCATGACATCCTTGACCCTGGCACCAAGGAGGCATCCCATCATCCTGGAGTCACATTTACTGCCGCAGAAATGCATGTCTGTTCCCCTAACTAATGAGTCCCCTATCACTACTGCTCTTCTACTCTTCTTCCTTCCCACCTGTGCAGCTGAGCCACCTGTAGTGCCACAAATTTGGCTCTGACTGCACTCCTCTGAGAAACCATCACCCTCAACAGTACCAAAATGGAAAACCGATTAGTGAGTGAGATCATATCATGGGACTCCTGCATTACCTGCCTGGTTCTCTTAGACAGCCATTTCCTATCTGCCTGCATGTTCCTAACCTGTGGTGTAACCACCTCCCTCAATGTGCTATCCACGTAGTCCTCCGCCTTGTGGATGCACAACAGTGACTCCAGCCGCCGCTCAAGTTCCGACACCCGGAGCTCAAGCTTCTGCAGCCGGTGACGCTTCCTGCAGATGTGTTTGTCTAGGACACGTGGTGCGTCCATGACTTCCCACATGCCACAGGTTGTACATTCTACTTGGCAGAGCTGCCCTGCCACACCTTAACTTTACAGACTATTTAGTATACATGGAATAGCTTGCCAGTTACTCACCAACCAGCACTTTCCAATGCACTGAAGCAAGAACCAAATACTGGAGGGTTAAAAAAAGTAGAAAAATGAAGCACCTCATCCCCACTCAGCTTGCAATCTGCACTGTGTGAAGATGGAACTTTGTCTCCACAAGGACTGTCCAGTGGTCACTCCTACCTCCTATCATGGACAGATGCATCTGCGACAGGTAGACTGGTGAGGATGAGCTCGAGTAGGTTTTTCCCTTCACCACCTGCCACTGACCCAGATGGGCAGCTGTGTCCTTGAGGACTCAGCTAGCTTGGTCTGTAGTGGTGCTACTGAGCCACTCTTGGTGATGGGCATTGAAGTCCCCCACCCAGAGTGCATTTTGTGCCCTTGCTACTCTCACTGCTTCTTTCAATTGGTGTTCATGGAGAAGTATTGATTCATCAGCTGGGGTTGGGGCGGGGGGATGGTGGTGGTGTTGTGTAGGTGGTAATGAGCAGGACATTGCCTTGCTCATGTTTCACCTGATGCCATGAGACTTCATGGGGTCCAGAATCAATGTTGAGGACTCTCAGGGCAACTCCCTCCTGACTCTATACTACTGTGCTGCCACCTCTGGTGTCCCACCACCAGTTGATGCCAGGTGATCCATCTGGTTCCATTCCTTTTCTTAGACTATGTAGCAGTTTGATACAACTGAGTGATTTGCTTGGCCATTTTAGAGGGCATCTAAGAGTCAACCACATTGCTGTGGGTCTGGAATCACATGTCGACCAGACCAGCTAAGGATGGCAGATTTCCTTCTCTAACATTAGTGAACCAGATGGGTTTTTACAACAATCCACAATGGTTTCATGATCAGCATTAGTCTAGCTTTTTTTAAATACCAGATTCATTAATTGAATTCAAATTACACCATCTGCTGTGTTGGGATTTGAACCCATGCCCCCAGAGAATTAACTAGAGTTACTAGTCCAGTGACATTGCCACTGCCTCCCTGTTACAAGATGACCAAAGCTGGGAACTAAATATTCAAGAGTATTTGACATTTCAGGAGGATAGGAAGAAAGGAGAAGGAGGTAGATAGAGAGATACAGCACTGAAACAGGCCCTTTGGCCCACCGAGTTTGTGCTGACCAACAACCACCCATTTATATTAATCCTACATTAACCCCGTATTCCCTACCACATTCCCAACACCTAGCTACACTAGGGGCAATTTACAATGGCCAATTTACTTATCAACCTGCAAGTCTTTGGCTGTGGGAGGAAACCGGAGCACCCGGTGGAAACCCACATGATCACAGGGAGAACTTGCAAACTCCGCACAGGCAGTACCCAGAACCGAACCTGGGTCGGTGGAGCTGTGAGGCTGCAGTGTTAACCACTGTGCCACCCAGTGGGGTAGTTCTGTTAATAACTAAAGGATCAGATCAGTAAAATAGTGAGAAGTAATCTTGGCTCGGAAGATCAAGATGTAGAATCCGTTTGGGTGGAGATAAGAACTAGGAAAGGAAAGAAGTCACTGTTGGGATTAGTCTAAAGGACCGCTACATTAGCCACAGAGTATAAATCAAGAAATAATAGGAGCTTGTAGAAAAGGTACTGCAATAATCATGGGCAATTTTAATCTTCATATAGATTGGACTAATCAAATTGCAACAGTAGCATGGAGGATGAGTCCATAGAGTGTATTAGGGACAGCTTCTTATAACAACCAGGAACTAACCAGGCAGCAGGCTGTTTTAGCCCTGGTAATGTCTAATGAGACAGGATTAATAAACGACCCCATAATAAAGGATCCTCTGGGCAAGAGTGATCATAACATGATCGAATTTCATATTCTGTTTGATGGTGAGAAATGTGGGTCTGAAACAAGTGTCTTAAACTTAAATAAAGGCAATTACAAGGGTATGAAGACAGAGTTGGTTAAAATGGACTGGGAAAATAAGTTAAAAGGTAAGACAGGAGAGAAGCAGTGGCAGACACTTAAGGAGATATTTTATAACTCTCAACAAAGATATATTCCATTGAGAAAAAAGATTCTGAGATGGCTGCATCATCCGTGGCTTACTAAGGAAGTAAAGGATGGCATCAAATTGAAAGAAAAGGCATTCAATGCTGCAAAGATTAGAGGTAGGCCATAAGATTGGGAAAATGTTAGAAACCAGCAGGGAATGATAAAAAAGGGAGAAATTAGTGTATGAGAATAACTAGCAAGAAATAGAAAAACAGACAGTAAAAGCTTCTATCAGTGTATAAAAAAGAAGAGAGTAGCTAAAGTTGGTGCTTTAGCAGATGAGACTGCGGAATTAACGATGGGAAATAAGGAAATGGCAGAGACTTTGAAAAAGCATTTAGTTTCTGTCTTCACAGTAGAAGACGCATAACGCATCCCAAGAATAGTAGAAAATCAAGAGACAAAAGGGATGGAAGAACTTAAAACTATCTCTATCACTGAAGAAAAAGTACGAGGAAAACGAATGGGAGTAAAGGTTGACAAGCCCCCTGGACCTGATGGCCTCCATCCTAGGGTCTTAAAAGAAGTGGCTGCAGAGATAATGGATGCATTGCTTGTAATCTTCCAAATCTCCCTTGATTCTGGAAAGGTCCCAACAGATTGGAAAACTGCAAATGTAACACCTCTATTCAAGAAAGGAGGGAGACAGAAAACATGAAACTATAGCCTAACATTTGTCATTGGGAAAATGCTAGAATCCATTATTAAGTAAGTAGTAGCAGGACATTTAGAAAATCATAATACAGTCAGGCAGAGTCAACATGGTTTTATGAAAGGAAAATCGTGTTAATATATTGGAGTTCTTTGAGGATGTAACACGCAAGTTGGATAAAGGGGAACGACTAGATGTCGTGTATTTGGATTTCCAAAAGGCATCCGATAAGGTGTCACATAAAAGATTACCACATAAAATAAGAGCTCATGGTGTTGGGGATAAAATATTAGCATTGATAGAGGATTGGTTAGCTAACAGGAAACAGAGATTTAAGATAAATGGGCATTTTCAGGTTGGCAAACTGTAACTAGTGGAGTGCCACAGGGATCAGTGCTGGGGCCTCAACTATTTATGATCTATGTTAATGACTTGGATGAACGAACCAAGAGTATTGTTTGCTGATGATACAAAGATCGGTAGGAAAGCAAGTTGTGAGGAGGACACAAAGTATCTGCAAAGAGATATAGATAAGTTAAGTGAGTAGGCACAAATTTGGCAGATGGAGTATAATATGGGAAAATGTGAGATTGTTCGCTTTGACGGGAAGAATAGAAAAGCAGAATATTATTTGCATGAGAAGAGAATTCAGAGAGCTGTGGTACAGAGGGATCTAGGTTTCCTTGTACATGAATCATAAAGTACAGCAAGTAATTCGGAAGGCAAATGGAATGTTGGCATTTATTGCAAGGGGGAATGGAGTATAAAAGTAGGGAAGTCTTGCTACAACTGTACAGGGCATTGGTAAGACCGCACCTAGAGTACTGTGTACCATTTTGGTCTCCTAATTAAGGAGGGCTATACTTGTATTGGAAGCAGTTCCGAGAAGGTTCACTAGCCTGATTCCTGGATGAAGGGATGTCTTATGAGGAAAGGTTGGGCCTATATGCATTGGAATTTAGAAGAATGAGAGGTGATCTTATTAAAACATATAAAATTCTGAGGGGGCTTGACCGGGTAGATCCTGAGAGGATGTTTCCCCTGGTGTGGGAATCTAGAACTAAGGGACACAGTTTCAAAATAAGTGGTCTCCCATTTAAAATGGAGATGAGGAGAAATTTCTTCTCTGAGTGTCATTAATCTTTGGAATTCTCTTCCCCAGAGAGCAGTGGAAGCTGGGTCATTGAATATATTCAAGGCTGAGGTAGACAGATTTTTGATCTATAAGGAAGTCAAGGTTTATTGGTGGGGGTAGTGGGCAGGCAAGAAGATGGAGTTAAGGACACAATCGATGAGCCATGACCTTATTGAATGATGGAGAAGGCTCGAGGGATCGAATGACCTATTTCTTATGATCTTATTACACCAGTTTTCAGTATTTGCAGATAGAGTCATTTACGTAACAGAAGGAGGCCATTCGGCCCATCGAGTCCATGCCAGCTCTCCATAGAGCTATGCAGTCAGTCCCAATCCCCAGCTCGATCCCCAGCTTGATCCCCATAGACCTGCAAGTCTATTTCTTTCAGGTGGCCATCCAAACTCCTCGAAGTCATTGATCATCTTCACTTCCACCTCCCCTGTGGGCAGCAAATTCCAGGTCATTACCACCCACTGCATAAAAAAGTGTTTCCTCATATTCCCTCTGCATCTCTTGCCCAAATCTTTCCATTTGTGTCCCCTGGTCCTTGTACCATCTGTTAATGGGAACACCGTTTCCTTGTCTAACTTATCTAAGCCTGTCATAATCTTGTACACTTCTATTAAATCTCCCTCAATCTCCCTTGTTCTAAGGAGAACAAACCCAGCTTTTCTAACCCAACCTTGTAACTAAAATTCTCCATCCTTGGAACCATTCTGGTAAATCTCCTCTGCACCCTCTCAAGGACCCTCCCATCCTTCCTGAGGTGTGGTGACCAGAACAGGACGCAATACTGCAGTTGGGATGCCAGTACATTTCCTCAGCCTCCAGCATGTTCGTATAACACCTATCTACTTTTGCACCCATTTCCTTTCAAATTTAGTACGTTCTGCCTTGTGCTGATGTATTTCCAGAAGTTCTTGCAATTTAAGATGGGGGTCATCCTGCTTTTTGAATGGCTTGTTGAATAGGACACTGATGCTAGTTATTTCTGTAGGAAGCATAACAAGTTCCTGTAGTGTTCTTGCACCAGAGAACTATCTGTAACTAAATTATGTTTTAAAATATAAAATGCTCTTTTCATTGAAGAATTGAGATCATCAGTGCAAAAATGTGAGCAGCTTCTGTATTCATGTATTTCTAGTTATTGTGGAATTTCTATTTGGTCTAGTTCTAGACTTAATTGTTTTGCCAGGATAGTCTGTCAATTCTGACAAGATAATTAATTCTGTCTGCTCAGACCTACCCAGGGAGGCTTGCATTGATGTGGTAAAAGTAACATTACTGGCCTGTGACATGTTACATATCTCATTCCCCCATAATCACCTGCTGATAGAGTACAACCACTGAGTAATGGGGAGAGGGGTCAGGGACTGTGTTACGACCAGGTGCGAAAGAGGTCCAGGGTTCCCTTTCAGCTTTCACCTGGTCTTACTGTAACAGGGCTTAATTTTAAACACACCGTGTTTTAGTTTCCCCTTGGTGAATACTTGTTCACCACTTTCCAATTATAAGGCAAAGAAAGCAGCACAAACAGGCTTTCTTAGGTTTAAAGAAGAACAGTTGAAATGTATTAAACTTAAACTCTAATTTGGTTGACGCCTACGGATACACAACGTGCCCACGCTAGCATACATACGCGATACCCACATACAGAAGAAAAATAAAGTGGAAAAGTTTGAGGCAATATCTGAAGAGTTGTTGTTGCGGTTCTTCAAGCTCACTGTAGAGTCCTTGATTGTAGGCAGATCTTGCTTTTCGTTGGCGCCCAGTATTCTTCTTAAACCTTATTCGCTGTAGGGGACTTTTCTCTCCTGGGGTTCATGTGTCTTCAGTGGATTCAGAGGCTTGTGAGAAAGAGAATGGAGCAGACAGAAGAGATCTTCTCAGTCCAGGAGCAAACAGACACTCTGCCTTCAAATTCTCTGTGGCCAGTTCGAATGAGAACCCTGGAACAGCCAGGTAGTCATGTGACCAGCTGTTCCAACCAGTCCTGGCTCTTGTGGATTGTATCCTCCTTATGTGGAATGCCCTTCCTCACCTTCGATGTCTGTTAGTATGCAAATGTTTTTTCTGGCCATGGCTGATCTGTTTAACAAGTCATTTCCTTGCTCCAACAACAGTTAAAAATCAATGTTCATGACAAAATTGATGTGCCTCATTCTTGGTAGGTGGGGGTCTAACATGACAGACTGAGATATGAAAAATCAAGTTTCAGCACTTAAGCTTCAGGCAGCAAAGAGCCAGATGTGTTCTTTCAACCTGGAATAATTGCTGAAATCCAGCACTAGTAATTTAAATTCTAAGTGAATCTTGAATTCTTATGAGAGAACAATGGATTGGGAATTCTGGTGTCATTGGCATCTGGGATAATGCCAGTTTTGGACTCATGGCAATTTCAGGATTTGTAAGATTTGCATATCCTTTGTTTTGCAATAAAGCTGAAAATTTGGATGTGCCTTTTTTTAAAAATAAGGTTGTTAGGAACTAGATTTTAGTGATTCAATTTTATTTTCTTGATAATTTAGCAAATTATATGGTAGAATTGTTCCAAAATACTTATTTTAGTTCAAGGAACATAACTTGAAGCACTGAAGAGCCTTTTTATGTGTATAGTTGTGGCTTAATTGCTGGTATATTTTTAAACTATTTTTAAAAAGACCTTTTTTCCTTCACATGTCACCCAAAGTCTGCTTGTGTAGTATGTTGGATAATTAGTTCTGTTCGAGCAGCAGGGGCACGTTCCTTTCTTGGATGACACAGCAGGCTGCAAGCTTATTTTGACATTCTCCTCCTACTTCAATGAGCTATTTTGTTGAGCGCTTCCTGACTTCACACAGCACTGTTCTTTTATATGAACACTAATATTGTGGACTGCAGTTAATTGCTGAATTTAAGTGTCTCAATTAGTTCAATTACCATTTCTTCTAGTCAGGAGCCAATGGAACAGTAATTACAGAGAGGGTGATGATCAGCCACTCTTTTAAATAGAAGAAAGGATTTTTTGCATGTATGATTATCCAGGTGATGGGCAGTGCTGTAAATGGAATGCATCCCACTTTATGTCCAGTAATTTCTACTCTGTATTAGACGTGGTTAAAAAGATTAGAATGAAATGAAAGGACATGGACATTCTACAAGTTATTTGAACATGACGTCTGACCCCTCTATGACGATACCCAGACACACGCATTCCAAGTGATTACTTCTATTATTGTTATATATCTCCAGTGTTTGAATTTATATGTTACAGAATCTAAATGACAGCTTCCACTTCCAACAGTTTGATGATGTAAATCAAGTGAATCCCAGCAGAACACTTCTGACACCCAACATTGCGCTGTGAATCAGGCTGATTGTAGGCCATTTCTGAGAATTTTAAAAACCAATTCTTATTAAATCAAATGCAGATGGGTTTTAAAACAACAATAATGTGCAATAAAGTATGTCAAGAAGCAATACAAGGAATAAGCACCTTCTATTTAAAGCAAATGGCTGTAAGATCTTCTTCTGAGTAAAGTGTTGTTAGCTGAGTCACTTTACCACAATTAAAAAGCAATAGTTCCTCTTAATGTCACTTGGTTGCTACTTGCTCATAGTGTATACTGCTAGTCTTAATAATCTTTGTAAAGGTTTCTAGATTTAGCTATCTTGATTTATAACATCTAAGAGGCTGCTGTGGTCCAAATTATTAAATTATCCTAATATAGACTGGGATAGTAATAGTGTAATAGGCAGAGAGTTTCTAGAGTGTGTTCAGGAGAATTTTCTACATCAGTATGTGCCACTCCAGTGAGGAAAGAGGCATTGCTGGTTTTGGTTCTGGGGAATGAGATGGATCAGGTGTCAGTAGGGGAACACTTAGGGGACATAGTTTCATAAGTTTTAGGTTGGCTATGGGAAAGAAAAATAATTAGTTGGGTAGGGCCAACTTCAATGGATCTGGCCCAGGTAAATTGGAATCAAAGATTGGCAGGCAAAACAGTAGTGGAACAATGGGCTGCCATTAAAGAGATAGTTTGGGTACAGCCAAGGTACAGTCCTACGAGGGGGAAAGGTAGAGCAAACAAATTCAGAGCTCCCTGGATAATGAAATATAGAGATTAAGATGAAGCTGAAAAAGAATGCATATGACAGATGGCAGGTGAATAACACAATTGAGAACCAAGCTGAGAATAGAAGGTTTAGAGGGGAAGTGAAAGATCAAATCAGAGAAGCAAACAGAATATGAGAAGAGACTGGCAGCTAACATAAAAGAGAATCCAAAAGTGTTTGAAAAGTATATAAATAGAAGAGTGGTAAAAGGAGGATTGGGACCTAAAAGAGGATTTATGCATGGAGACAGGGGGGATTGCTGTGGTAGTAAATGAGTACTTTGCATATGTTTTTACCAAGAAAGAAGAAGCTGCCAAAGTCATAGTGAATGAGGAAGTAGTTGAGACACTGGATGTTTGAAAAATTGGTAAAGCAGAGGTATTGGATAGGCTGGGTGTACTTAAAGTTGATGAGTCAGCATCCAAGGATACTGAGGGAATTGAGGGTGGAAATTGCGGAGGCACAGGCAATATTCTTTCAGTCCTCCTTAGATATAGGAATGGTGCCAGAGGACTAGAGAATTGCAAATGTTACAGCCTTGTTCAAAAAAGCATGTCAGGATAAGCCCAGAAACTACAGGCCAATCAGTTTAATCTCGGTACCGGGAAAGCTTTTAGAAACGATAATCCAGGACAAAATTAACAATCACTTGGACAAATGTGTGTTAATTGAGGAAGCCAGCGCAGATTTGTTGAGGGCAAATTGTGTTTTATTAACTTGCGTGAATGTTTGATGAGATAATAGAGTTGATTGATGAGGGTAATGCAATTGATGTGGTGTAATGGATCTTCAAAAGGCATTTGATAAAGTGCCACATAACAGGCTTGTCAGCAAAGTTAGAGCCCATGGAATAAAAGGGACAGTAACAGCATGGATATGAAGTTGGCTGAGTGACAGGAAACAGAGAGTAGTGGTGGACGGTTGTTTTTTGGACTGGTATATAATGGGATTTCCCAGGGGTTGGTGTTAGCCCCCCTGCTTTTCTTGATATGTATTCATGACCTAAAATTGGGTGTACAGGGCACAATTTCAAAAATTGCGGATGACACAAAACTTTGAAGTATTGTGAACTGTGAAGACGATAGTGTTAAACTTCAAGAGGACATGTAGAAATAGCAAACAAGTGGCAGATGAAATAGGAAGATCGAAGAGAGGCGAGGTGGAAAATTGCTCAAGTATCTCATGTCCACAAAAAGCAGGACAAATCCAATCCAGCCAATTATCAGCCCAACAGTCTACTCTCCACCATCAGAAGAGTGATGGAAAATGTCGTTGATAGTGCTATCAAGCAGCACGTACACATGCGAAGTAGGAGCAGGAGTAGGCCACTCAGCCCTTCGAGCCTGCTCCGCCATTCAGTAAATTCATAGCTGAACTGATTACTCCACATTTACACCTACCCCCGATAACCTTCCAACCCGTTGCTCATCAAGAATCTATCTACCTCTGCCTTAAAAATATTCAAATATTCTGCTTCCACCGCCTTTTGAGGAAGAGAATTCCAAAGACTCATGACCTTCTGAGAAAAGGTTTCTCCTCATTTCTGTCTTAAATGGGCGACCCCTTATTTTTAAACAGTGATCCCTAGTTCTAGATTCTCCCACAAGGGGAAACATCCTTTCCCCATCCACCCTGTCAGGACCCCTCAAGAACTTGTATGTTTCAATTAAGTTGCCTTTTACTGTTCTAAATTCCAGCGGATACAAGCCTAGCTTGTCCAATCTTTCCTCGTAAGACAGCCCGCCCATTCCAGGTATTAGTCTGGTTAAACCTTCTCTGTACTGTCTCCAATGCATTTAGATCCTTCCTTAAATAAGGAGACCAGTACTGTATGCAATACTCCAAATGTGGTCTCACCAATGCCCTGTATAGCTGAAGCATAACCTCCCTACTTTTGTATTCAATTCCCCTCATGATAAACAATAACATTCTATTTGCTTTCCTAATTACATGCTGTACCTGCATACCAACCTTTTGCAATTCATGTACTAGGACACCCAGATCCCTCTGCATTTCAGAGCTCTGCAATCTCTCATCATTTAGATAATATGCTTTTTTATTCTTCCTGCCAAAGTGGACAATTATCCGCTTTCCTACATTATACTGCATTTGCCAGGTCCTTGCCCATTCACTTAACCTATCTTGTATCCCTTTGTAGCCTCCACATGTCCTCTTCACAAGTTACTTTCCTACCTGTCTTTGTATCGTCAGCAAATTTAGCAACCATACCTTTGGTCCCTTCATCTAAGTCATTTATATAAATTGTAAAAAGTTGAGGTCCCTTCACAGATCCCTGTGGCACACCACTTGTTACATTTTGCCAACCAGAAAATGACCCTACTCTCTGTTTCCTGTTAGTTAGCCAATCTTCTCTCCATGCCAATATGTTACCCCTACACCATGAGCTTTTATTTTCCACAATAACCTTTGGTGTGGCACCTTATCAAATGCCTTCTGGAAATCTAAGTACAATACATCCACCAGTTCCCCTTTATCCACAGCATTTGTAACTCCCTCAAAGAACTCTAATGAATTGGTTAACCATGATTTCCCTTTCACAAAACCATGTTGACTCTGCCTGATTACCTTGAATTTTTCTAGATGCCCTGCTTTAATAATAATCTTTAATAATAGCTTCTAACATTTTCCCTAATACAGATGTTAAGCTAACTGGCCTGTAGTTTCCTGCTTTCTGACTCCCTCCCTTTTTGAATAAAGGAGTTACATTTGCTATTTTCCAATCTAACGGAACCTCCCCGAATCTAGGGAATTTTGGAAAATTAAAACTAATACATCAACTATCTCACAAGCCACTTCTTTTAACACCCTAGGATGAAGTCCATCAGGACCCGAGGACTTGTCAGCCTGCAGCTCCAACAATTTGTTCAGTACCACTTCCCTGGTGATTGTAATTTTCTTGAGTTCCTCCCCCACTTCCATTTCCTGACTACCAGCTAATACTGGGATGTTACTTGTCTCCTCAACAGTGAAGACTGATGCAAAATATCTGTTCAATTCATTTGCCATCTCCTTATTATCCATTATTAATTCCCCAGACTCACATTGTAGAGGACCAACGCTCACTTTGTTAACTTTTCTTTTTTAAATATCTATAGAAACTCTTACTATCTGTCTTTATATTTCCAGCTGACTTTCTCTCGTACTCTAATTTTACCTTCCTTATCAATCTTTTAGTTATTCTTTGCTGTTTTTTTATATTCTGTCCAATCTTCTGACTTGCCTCCCATCTTTGTGCAATTATCAGCTTTTTCTTTAAGTTTGGTACTATCTTTAACTGTTTTAGTTAACCGTGGATGGTGGGTCCCACCCTTGGAATTTTTTTTTCTTGTTGAAATGTATCTATTCTGTGTATTCTGAAATGTCCCCTTAAATGTCTGCCACTGCATCTCTTTTGATCTACCCCTTAACCTGATTTGCCAGTTCACTTTAGCTAGCTCTGCTTTCATGCCCTCATAATTGCCCTTATTTAAGTTTAAAATACTAATTTTTTTTATTCATTCATGGGATGTGGGCGTTGCCATGTCCTTAGAGCATTAGCTTGGGCTCTGGATTACTAGTCCAGTGACATTACCACTACTCCACAGCCTCCCCAATTCTGTGGATCAGGCAAATTACAAGGGGGTCCTGCTTTGTTACTCAGTGCACCAAGTTTTGAATATTTTTCCACAGTGAAGCTAAATAATGTGAGGTTTTTTTTATCTGCTATCTGTTCATGTTCTCAACCTCTGAAAATGCAGCTTTTTATCTGGATGTTTGAGGGTACCCAAAAGCAACACTGTAATTTGTGTTGTAACCCTGTTTGATTTTGCAATAGAAGTTGACAAAACTTTACTTAATGACTTTCCATCATAGTAGGCTGAAATCAGGAAATTAAGTGTATTTATCAATGAGAATTCCAAAAGATACATGTTTTTGCATTGATATCCTATGTTAAAATGGTTACCACAAGGATCAGTACTTGGGCCTCAGCTACTTACTTAGATGAGGGGACTGAGTGTAATGTATCCAAGTTTGCTGACGATACAAAGTTAGGTGGAAAAGTAAGCAGTGAGGAGGATGCATAGAAGCTGCAGAGGGATACAGACAGGTTGGGTGAGCGGGAAAGAACATGACGGGTGGCATACAATGCGGCACAGTGTGAAGTTATCCAGTTCGTTAGGAAAAATACAACACCAGAATATTTTTTGAATGGTGGGTGAGTGGGAACTGTTTCCATTCAGAGGGACTGGGTGTCCTTGTATAGGAATCATTGCAAGTTAACAGACAGCTACAACAAGCAATTAGGAAGGCAAGTAGTATGTTAGCTTTTGTTACAAAGGGATTGGAGTACAAGAGTGAAGAAGTCTTACTACAATTACACAGGGCAGTGGTGAGACTTCAGTGGCTTCTTTTCCTGCTCCCGCACTGTTATTTCCTTGGTCCCCTCCTGTTTCTCTTTCACCTGCTGCCCCTCGACGATATCATCCAAAAACACACCTGCGCTTAGGACACCCAGCTCTACTTCACCACCACCTCTTTCAGCTCCTCCACGTTTCTAAATTGTCAGGCTACATGTCTGCCATCCAGTACTGGATGATCAGAATTTTTCTTCAATTAAATATTGGGAAGATAGAAGCTGTCGTCTTCAGTCTCCGTAACAAACTGCGTTCCCTAGCCACCAACTCCATCCCTCTCCCTGGCAACTGTCTGCTGCTGAAACCATCATCCACGCCTTTGTTACCACTAGACTTAGCTATTCGAATGCATTTCTTGCCAGCCTCCCATGTTGTACCCTCCATAAACTTGAGGTCATCCAAAACTTTGCTTGTGCTCCAACTCCCAAGTCCCGTTCATCAATCACTCCTGTGCCTCTTGGTTAAGGAATGCCTTCATTTTAAAAGTCTCACCCTTGTTTTCAAATCCTTTCATGGTCTTGCCACTTACTATCTTTGTAATCTCCTCCAGTCCTTCAACCCTCCAAGGTATCTGCGCTCCTCTTATTCTGGCCTCTTGAGCATTCTTGATTTTAATTACTCCACAATTGGTGGCAGTGTCTTTAGTTGTCTAGGCCCTAAGCTCCGGAATACCCTCCCTATACCTCTTTGCTTCTCTGCCTCTTTTTGCTCTTTTAAGACACTCCTTAAAACCTACCTGTTTGACCAAGGTTTTGGTCATCTGCCCTAATATCTCCTTATATGGCTCGGTGTCAGATTTTTGCTCTATAATGAAGCACCTTGGGATGTTTTATTACGTTATAGACAATATATAAATACAAGTTGTTGTCGTTCTTCCTTCTGCAGTCAGAGTGCACCACGCTTTTAAGAGGTGCTGACTGCCTTTAAGTAGTGTCAGATCCAACCAATTTCCGGTCTCCCCCACCTCCTCCAACACCCACCCCACAAACAAACTTGCAAACAATGCACACTGCACACCTGTTTCATTATAATGGGGTTTCCCACACAAATTTAGCATGCTGCCTGGGACCATGTGAACAGACACAAGCAATGCTGCCCATCCCCCTGTGCACCCGTTATTGCTGCAATCGAATTTCTAGGCTGTTGCCCTTCTAACCAAATCCTGTAATTTGCCAGACATTACCTGAAAGTGTCTTGTGACATTTTATTTAAGCTCCCAGTAACAAAATCAATAGCCATAGCAACAGCTTTTGAACCTCCAAGGTGCAATAGTACAATATCTAATCAAGAGAGTAGAGACAGGAAAAGAAAAGGTAACACAGTTGTTTTATTCCTATTGGCAAACACACAGGCCATGATTTTGCGTGAATCGGCAAGGAGAGGAAGGCAGGGCCAGAATCGGGTGGTGTTGACGCTCCTGCTCCGATCCCCGATCTCGTCAAAATCTCATGCCAGCCAGCCAGTTAACGGTCAGCAGGCAAGGGGCTGACCATTCAGCAGTTGGAGGTGGGACGGCAACAGTGGCCATGTTACCAGCTGATGCTGACGGATGTTCTGGTGCCGTCTTTTCGGACTGCTAGCACTGGAATGCACGGACCTGCTTCGAGCCTCCTTCAGACCTGCTTCAGGCTTCCTTCAGCCCTGCTTCAGCCATCCCCTCAAGACCTCCTGTGCAACACTGCCGGTGGGGGAAGGCCAAGTGGTCAGCGAGGCCGGCATAGCGAAGGCCAGCGGGGAGAGGCACAGTCTTTCGTGACACTGTCGCTCTGACATCCGGAGGTACCTTATCCTCTGTCTGTGCACACTTGCTGCAGGGTATCTTCTGCTCCACACTGGCACCTGCTCATGGTCCTCTCTGCAGCCTTCTATCGCTTCCCCAGCAAGTGGCTGTGAAGTTGCTGCTGTCTGGATCTCTGTGACGGCACCTTCTTCACTCTTTGGATCTCCCTCTCGCTGGAGGACCTGCCTCGATGATGACCAAGATAGGTACTGCCATTCTACCAGATGCTTCCTCCAAAGACCACACCCTGCACCCCTCAATGCACCCTAGTGCCAGAAGCCAGATGGTACTGTGGAGACTCGACCCCAAAGCACCTGAACTTCCCCTCCTCAATGCAGATTGCTCTGGCAGCGTTGCCCTAGCCTTCCTGTGAAGGCACAATGACATCAGCTGCTGCCCCGTTGCCACCCTGATATACCTACTGAAGCTCTGACACACCGTGGCCCCTGTGCGCTTGCCAGAAAATTCAAATGGGCCTGTAAAATACAGTTCAATTACAACTTTAATCACCTTAACTACTACTTAATTCCTGTTTTTCAAAAGTGCATGCCATTCACACTTGACTTTGCGCCTGCCGCTGCTCTGGACCCGGTGCGATGATGGCAGAAGTCAATGCTGATTTTTTTCTTTGCCCCCACCTCCCACACCGCCTCCAATACTACTGGGCGTCCCCAAAGGGGCTGGAAAATCCTTACCACAGCTTCTACTAGGCAACCTCAGGGATGCATTGTTGTGAAATCATGAAGATGCCATAACTCAATTACCCTACTGAAAGAAGTTGTGGAAAGGTTAAAATGAAAATCTGTATGTGTCAATCTGACACCAGCAGAAGAATATTGATTTCAAGGTTATGAGAATATTTTCTTTTCTCCCGTAGGTTTCCTGATTAGTTTACTGTTACGGCACGTGGTGAGGGGTGTGGGTGGTTCCCACTGTTCAACTCCCACCTGACTGCAGCAAGTGTTTTTGGTTATTAGGATTTAACCCCTTGGTGTTTTATTTGTCAAATAAACAGACAGTGACAAGTTTTCTTGTAGGTTTAAAACAGAAAGTAAGTTATTTATTGATCAATACACCTTAACCAGAAATTGTCAGAAGTGCCTCCACTCACGCATTTGCTCATGCACACACATGCACACAAAGAGATAGGGAGTAAAAGGGGTATGTGGGGGTAGGTTTTGGGGGCCACGGTAAACCTGTTGAATTCTCTCGGAAGTCAACTTCTCATTGGTTGCAGGCCTGAGGTGTTTGTAGGTTTCTCTCTTCGTTGAAAGTTCAGTTGAAAACAGTGGATCACTTCTAGTTCACTGGTGTATAAGTACAGATCAAGAATTCTACAGCAGGTCGCATCTCTTCTGGCTGCTGGATTTCTCCCAGCCCCTTAGCTGGAAAAGCTGTTTGGTGATGCTTCTTTCTCTCTCTCTCTCTCTACGGCCGCCTTTTAAAGTAAAAATTTGCTACATCTTGCCTCTGCTGGGAGACAGGTATTTTCTTGTTCCACTTCTCCACAGGTCACAACATATATTTAAATGTTTACCCAGTTACCGATACGATCAATCATAGACTCCACTCTTTATCCTAGATTAAAATACACCAACCAGGTTTCTTTAATAAACAACAAAATTATCAGTTTACTATAAAACAAGACATAACCAGTAATGAAGCAAAGCATTAACACACAGATTAAAATATGAAAGTTTCCTTTTACCTTAGTCCTTCTCACACACTGAAAAAAATAGAGATTGTTTCTTAGAGCTCTGTTACAAGAAAAGACAAAAAAGAATACTTTAGCCAAATACTTGCTAATTCGTGAAGAAAAAGAGAAGATATGGGAAGATGTCAGTTGTCCCTTTTTTGGGTTGATGTCCCAAATACCCGTAGACGGCTGTCACTGGGATCTTTCTTTGGAGCAGTTTGTTCAGGCGCTGTTGAGGATTTATCCGTCAAGTTTTTCCAGCGTCTCAGGAGAAATGCAGCAACAGGGGTTTCAGGCAGGCCTTTCAGGATGAATGTAGCATCAATTTCTCTATTTCATACACTTGCTTCTAAGAGCTTCTCATTGGCAAGCTTTTCATAGAGATGCAACAGGCTGAGCTGGGGTTTTGTCCTGCAGGTTGATTTTTAAACTCCTTTTCAAAACACTTTCCATACCCCAACTGCCTGTCCAAAGCGAAACCAAAACAATATCTCAAGCGTCAAGCCTCCTGACCCCTATAAATCTTGATCTGGCACTTCTCTGTAAACATCTTCTCCAAGTCAAAAAGTCCTTGCTGGGTAATTATCTGAAGACAGGTGACTACCAGTAAGGGTCGTTTACAAAAAAGTCCAAAAGACCTTACAATGACCTCTTTTTAAAAAAAAAACTAAGGCCGGAATTTTATGCCATGCCATCGAGCCAGATGGTTGGTGTAAAATGTGGCAGGAAGCCTTCCTGACCCACTCCTGCCTCCGCCCCACTTTACGTAGGGTGGAGGGGGCGAGAAACGGGCCGCCCGTCCCAGGTCAATCAAGGCGCTTAAGTTGCCAGTTAACTAACGGCCACTTAAGGGCCTTTGTCCACCTCCACGCAGATTTTACGCATGGCAAGCGGGCGTCTTGGAGCCGGGAAAGGCTGCCCAGGAAAAGCTGGTGGCCTCTCCGCACTCTGGGGGTAGGCCCTGACAATTGGGCACAGGGTGCCCGATTAAGGGCCACCCCTGCTTCCCCAACCACCCCCAGGAGCCAAGATGCCCCCCATCCACCCCCAAATGACCACCCTTGCCTTGCCGGGGCCCGACTGATTATCCTTGGCGAGGCAGCCCAAACTTACCTGGACTCCTGGCTCCATGTCCTCGGCTGGGCTGCAATCCCAGCAGTGGCCACCACTCCCAGTAGTGCTGCTGGGACTAAGAGCTGCCGACCCGCTGATTGGCCGGCAGCTCAATGAGGCAGGACTTCCTCCCTCAAGTGGGTGGAAGTCCTGCCTCAGAACAGTTAAAGTCTGAGGACCTGTAAAGTGCAGGACAGATCGCCAGGCTAGGTGGAAGCAGGTTCGCCACCGACTTTTACGTCAGTGGCTAGCTCCCTTCCGCCCAACATAAAATCCAGCCCTAAGCCCAGCATCTATGGAATCCTTTTTTTTTTCAGTTTTAAAACACAAGTTCTCAAATTTTAATAAAAAATGAAAGTACTTTCGTAACACCTCCACCCTTGGAAGAATGAAACACCGTTTTCAAATGTGTTTCATTACAAAGAGTGAGGAAAAAAACGGAAGATGAAAAATATTTTACAACACATTTTCACACACACAGTCGTTCAGCGAATACAGTTCTGTTTTGTACCACCTTTTCACTCCGATAACTCAAGGCAAAGTTAAATTCTGGATAAAGCATCTGCAGTCATATTATTTTGCCCTGCAGTGTGGCTAATCTTTAAGTGATAAGGCTGCAATAATAAACTCCATCAGAATAGTCTTACATTTTGGTTTTTGAATTTTTCCACAAATGCCAGGGGGTTACGATCAATGTGTACCAGTGACTCTTTGTAGTTGTGGCAGACATAGACCTCAAAATGCTTAAGAGCTAGTAATAAGCCTAGGGTTTTTTTTTTCCACTGTTGAATATCTTTTTTGGTGTTGACAGCTTTTTGGAAAAGTAACCCACTGGCCTTTCTTTGTCCAACTCATCGTCTTGTAACTGGACTGCACCGACCCCCAGGTCACGAGCATCAATTGTTACCTTGAACTGCTTAGTGAAGTTTGGGGCAGCCAACACTGGTTCATTAATCAAAATTGCTTTCAGCCTCTCAAAAGATGCTTGGCTCTCCCCTAACCACACTACCTTGGTTTTCTTTTTTTGTAGCAAATCTGTCAGTGGAGCAACTAAAATTTGGTATAAACTTGCGATAGAAACCACAAATCTCCAAAAACTTCATGAATCTTGCTTAGTCCTAGGGGTAGGGAAGTTCACCAATGCTTGAACTGTCGCTGTTCTTGGCAACAATTGTCTTTGCCCAGCTATATGCCCAAGGTAGGTCACTTTCGCTTTTGCAGATTCGCTTTTGGCAAGGTTTGTCAGCCAATAGTAATTTTCTAAACAGAGCTTCTAGTTGTTCCAAGTGGTCCTTCTACGTGTCACTGTATACCAGCACATCATCAAGGTAAACCACACAGTTAGGAACACTAGTTACCACTTGGTTCATTAGTTTCTGAAAAGCGACTGGGGCATTTTTTAGCCTGAATGGCATCACTTGACATTGGAAAAGGCCTATGCAGAATCTATTTGAACCATCAGGTTTAGACATTAACACCACGGGGGAACTGCAGCTGCTTTGACTGGGTTTAATTAGGTGGTTTTCCAACAGGTTTTGAATTTCTACTTTTACCTGGGCCTGTTCCTCTGGACTTAAGCGATAAGGATGCTGTTTTATAGGAAAGAATTCCCCTACATCCACATTATATGTGGCCAAGGTTGTACACACGGTTTTGTCCCTACAGATTCTTTTAAATGCTGTGAGTAGTCTTGTCAGGTCTTCTTGTTGGGCATCTAAACATGAAACCATAGTGTACAATCTCCCTAACAATTCCTTATTAGCTAACCAGATAGTAGGAGGTTCAATTTGAGAATTGTCTAAGTCGTCTTCTGCCTCACCCTCATTCGCCCTTTCATCCTTCACATTCCCTACTACCTGACATACTGTGCTTGCTTATTCTCCACCTGGCAATGATATTGTTTCAACATATTGATGTAGCACAGCTAATTCTTTTTCCAGCTATCTGGGGTGTCAATCAAATAATTTACTTCACCAGTTCTTTTGACCACTTTATATGGACCACTGAACTGTGCTTTCAGCGGTTCTCCCTGTAAAGGCAGTGATACTAACGCCTCATCCCCTGGTTGGTATAAAACGTTTGGGTCTTGGCACGCTTGTCAGCCCATTTCTTCATGGTTGTTTGGGAAGCTTTCAGGTGTTCCTGAGTCACTTTGCAGGCTCTCGTGAGCTGTTCCAGGAACACGGATACATAATCTAACACAGAATATACGTCCCTCTGTTCTAAAAACCTTTCTTTAATTAGTTTTAGAGGACCTCTTATCTCATGTCCATAAACTAATTCAAAAGGACTAAAATTGGTAGACGCATTAGGTGAATCCCTCGTGGCAAACAAAATAAATTCGAGCCCTTTACCTCAATCATGGGGATATTCATGACAAGTATGCCGTGATCATCATTTTGAGGGTCTGATGATACCTTTCTAAAGCCCCTTGTGTCTGTGGATGGTGTGCTGAAGACTTTAATTGTGTTATATCCAAATTATCCATAACTTGCTGAAAAACTTTAGACATAAAATTGGAATCTTAATCCGACTGAATCTCAATCGGTAATCCATATCTAGTGAAGAACTGGGTTAACTTCTCTACACTACCTTAGCAGAAATTGTTCTAAAGGGAATGGCTTTTGGGAACTGAGTAGCCGAATCCATGATAGTGAGTATATATTGGTGTCCCGCTTTTGTTTTCGGTAAAGGTCCTACACAGTCTACCAACACCCTATTAAATGGTTCCCCAAAAATTGGTATGGGAATTTGAGGTGCCAGTTTTATGGCAGATTACGGTTTTACCACAATCTGGCACGTATGGCATGTTTTATAAGACTGCGCCACGTCCTTGGAAAGCCCTGGCCAGTAAAAATGTCGACTTATACGTGATAGGGTCTTTCGGATCCCCACATGTCCCGTTGTAGGAATTTCATGTGCTATCCTTAATGTTTCCCAGCAATACTTAGGCGTTACCACTATCTGGTGAACAACCATCCATTCTTCGTCTACAGGTCTGTGAGGAGGTCTCGACTTCCTCATCAGAATCCCACTTTTAATATAGTATCCTTCCGGAACTTCTTATGCCTCAGCTTCAGTTAGAGCTGATTGTGCCACTTTATTTAACGCTGGATCAGTTTGCTGAATCTTGATCAGAGAAGACTTGGTGAACATTTCCTTTGGATTATCCAGCTCCCCAAAGAAAGTTTCAGATATTCGTCTATCTGTCTGTGGTGCCAATTTTACCTCCGACAATGGAACCTGTTTAGCCATTGCTAGGGTCACTACACATGAAGGAAAAATTCCTGGAACGTTTTCCTGCAGCTGTTCTGTCTCTTTGACTTCACTTGGTTTTTCCGTGACTGCTGGAGAAGCTACCACCTTCGCTCCAGCAAAATCATTCCCCAGGAGTAGGTTAACTCCATCTATAGGCAAACTATAGACAACTCCTACGGTTACTGTTCCAGACATTAAGTCATATTCCAGGTGCACCCAATACAAAGATATGGGTATATACTCCCTGCCGATACCATTCACTAAAACCTTGACATTCAGTGCGCTCTCTGGTGGAAAAGTTATGCCTTTCCCCTGTAAAAGAGTTTGGGTGGCTCCTGTTAACCCTAAGTATAACTGTAGGTTTACCTGCCTCATTTGAAGGATAAGGAATTACTTTTTCTTTTGACAAGAATTCCCTATAACTCTCAGGTATCCTGTTTACGTCCCCCGCACTCACAATGGTGTTTGTACTTGGCTTTACAGCTGCAGTCAGAGCTAAAGCCTGATCTGTCGTACTCTCAGTCAGGACCGCTTTCTTTGCATTGTCGTTGTGTACCCCAGTAAGTCCCATGGGCTTATCCCACAACTTCCAGCATTCTGCACGAAGGTGTCCCACCTTGTAACAATGGTAACACTTAGGCTTGCGGACCTCATTTCCACCCTCAGCATATTTTGTTCTGGCCTGAGGAGGAAATCCCGGGGTGTACCCAGTTGTCCTTTTTCCTCCCCAGCTACTTGCCTTCCTTTCACCTTCCCACCTTCTATCCTTCTCAGGTTTGTGGGGGTAATGGACAAAGTGTTTGGGCTTATAAACAAGCTCATTATCATTAATGATTTCTGCTGCCTGTTTGGCTGTTGAAACTTTCTGGTTCTCCACATGGGTTCTTACCAACGGAGGGAGTGAATTTTTAAATTCTTCCAGGAGAATTATTTCCTTAAGATTCTCATACGTGGCCTCTACCTTTATTGCCCGCATCCAGTGATCAAAATTAATGTGCTTTACCCTCTCAAATTCTATATAAGTATGCCCAGACAATCTCCAGTGGTTCCAAAATTTCTACCTGTACACTTCAGGGACCAACTCATAAGCAGCGAGAATAGCCTTTTCTGCCATCTCATAATCTGTGGAAGCCTCCTCAGAAAGCATGGCATAAATTTCATGAGCTCGGCTCATCAACCTGCTTTGCATAAGCAGTGTACAGCTTTCCTTCGGCCACTTCATCTGTCTGGCTATTTTTTCAAAAATGAAAAATGCCTCTACATCCCTTTCTTCAAATTTTGGGAGGGCTTGCACAAACTTAAACAGCTCTCCACTTGGTCCTGGGCTGGAGTCAGATCTTCCCTCACCAAAATTTTCCTTGGAACCAAGGCCACTCTTTTGACTTAGTTCCAGCTTTATAACTTTGAATTCCCTATCTTCTCTTTCTCTTTGAAATGCTCTCTCTTGCCCTTTCCTCTCTATCACATTGAAGTTTTTTCGTTGTCAATTCTCTTTCCTGTTCAAGCTTTTTTTCATTTCCGTTGCTTTTTCTTTTTCAAGTTGAAGCTGCCTCGTCTGTAACTGAATTTTAACTAATTCAACTGCACTACCTTCTGGTTTGCTGCCTTCTTCCAATTTCAAATGTTGTGCTTTTACTTCAATTATGTCTGCTTTCTTGGCCCCTGGTATTAACTCTAACACCAACAGGTCTGTCAAATCCTGTAGTCTAACCTGGGTTAAGTTTTTCAAATCACTCAGGCATACATCCTCCTTGCCCAGAAAGGTCAGAGCAACTGACAAAAATATTCCAGTAGTGTAAACTTTGCTGTAATGCACAAGAAACCTGTTTTTTTCACTTTTCCTCTTTTCAATTATTACTACCTCACTTACAATTGCACGTTGTCGGTGTTAGGTTATCCCGCACAGAGCCCGCAATTATATGTTATGACCGAGGTGGGAGAAGTGCACTGTCTTTTCTAGTTCCTCTTCTCCACAGGTCACAACATATTGTCAGGCAGGCCCCCCACCTGCCAAAAATGAGGGAAATTTATTTCGCCACATGAACATTGATTTTAAACTGCTGATGGTGAAGAAAGAACTTGCTTTAAAAAATCAGTTGGAGACTTTGGCTGGAGAAAGATATTAGCATATCAACAGAGAAGTACTTCAAAGGACAAATTTAATCCACAATGGACTTTTGATTACCAGACATTGAAACATTCCAGGTTAACTACTAAGATGGCCGAATACACAAACAGACATGGTCGGGCCAGTTTGGTCACATGACTGACTTTTTTTTTATTCATTCAGGAATCTGGGCGTCGCTGGCTAGGCCAGTATTTATTGCTCATTCCTAATTGCCCTTGAGACTGTTGGAGGTTTTTGAATTTGAGCTTCCAACAAGGAATTTGAAATCAGAAGGCTGTTAGCCTTCCTGTCCCGTATTTTACGGATCCCCAGGCTTTAATTGGCCAGAGGCGGGACTTCCACCCACTTGAGGGAGGAGGTCCCGCCTCAGTGAGCTGCTGGCCAATCAGCGGGCCGGCAGCTCTTAGTCTCAGCAGCACCACCGGAAGCAGTGGCCACTGCTGAGAGTGCAGCCCAGCTGAATGAGGAGGACGCAATGGAACCGGGACAGAATCGTTCGTACCCTGGTGAGGCTAGGGTGGTCGTTTGGGGGGAGGGGGGTTTTGGATCCCAGGGTTGGGTTGGGAGACGGGGGCGGCCCTCAATCGGCACCCTGTGCCCGATTGCCAGGCCCCCCCCCCCCGGGATGCGGAAAGGCCAGCAGCTATAGTTGGGTGGCCTTCCACGTCCCTGGCACATCTGCTTGCCACGGATAAAATATGCGTGGAGGCAGGCAAGGGCCCTTAAGTGGCCGTTAAGTGGTCACTTAAGGGTCTTGATTGGCATCGGGCGGGTGGGCCGCTTCTCACCCCCCCCCCCCCCGCCCCCCCCCCCACCCCCAGCCGGACCTCCGTAAACTTGGTCGGAGGCGGAATCAGGGTGGTTAGGCCTCCCGGAGCCTGCCGCTCAATTTTACGCCGCCCCCACACCACCATTTGACCCGCTGGGGCGGCGTAAAATTCCGGCCATAGTGTGTTTAAAAAAAACCCCTGTCACAATAAGACCAGGTGAAGACAGTAACTGACCCCTAGACACCTTTCTCAGCTGGTCGTTACAATATATTTAAATGTTTACTCAGTTATCGATGCAGTTAATCATAGACTCTATCCTGGAATAAAATACACCAACCAGGTTTGTTTTAATATACAACAAAATTATCAGTTTATTATAAAACAAGATATAACCAGTAATGAAGCAAAGCATTAACACGCAGATTGAAATAAGAAAGTTCACTTTTACCTTAGCCGCTCACATACACACACGCAGGTTAACCGGACAAAATAGAGATTTTCTTTTTAGGGCTCTGTTACAAAAGAACACAAAAAAGAATACTTTGGCCAGATACTTGCTAATTCTTGAAGAAAAAAAAGATACAGAAAAGATGTCAGTTGTCCCTTTTGTGGTTTGGCACCCCAAATACATGTAGATGGCTGTCACTGGGATCTTTCTCTGGAATAATTTGTTCAGGTGGTGTCGAGGATTTATCTGACAGGTTTATCCAGCGTCTCAAGAGAAATGCGGCAACGGGTTTCATGCAGGCCTTTCAGGATGAATGTAGCATCAATTTCTCTATTTCTTTCACGCTTCTAAGAGCTTCTCAAAGAGATGGAAAAACTGGCAAACTTTTCAAAGAGATGGAACAGGCTGAGCTGGGGTTTTGTCCTTCAGGTCGATTTTTAAACTCCTTTTCAAAACACTGTCCATACCCCCAACTGCCTGTCCAAAGCGAAACCAAAACAATATTACAAGAGTCAAGCCTCCTGATCCCTATAAATCTTGACCTGTCACCTCTCTGTGAACATCTTCTCCAAGTCAAAAAGCCGCTACTGGATAATTTTCCAAAGACAGGTGACTACCAGTAAGGGTTGTTTACAAACCAAGTCCAAAAGATCTTAAGATAACCTGTTTTTTAAAAAAACACAATATCCAGCATCTATGGAATCTTTTTTTCAGTTTTAAAATACAAGTCCTCAAATTTTAACAAAAAATAAAAGTACTTTCATAACAATATGTGGGTTCTAGCTTGAGAGATTGTATCCAACAATCAAAAGCCATATGTTTAATTCGTTTGAACTCAATGTAAGTCTGTGCGGGCCTTTTCCTGGTGTGTCTGAATTTCTGTTTATATGTTTCAGGTACTAGCTCATACGCATTTGGAATTGGAGTTTTAGTTTGTTCAAGAGCAACTCTCTCTCTCATAACAGGGAAAAAGCTTCATGAGCCCTGCCCACGAACTTGCCTTATAAGAGGAGAGTCCAAAATTCTTTTGGCCATTTTAGCCTGGTAGCATTTTTCACAAATGAGATAAATTAGGACTCAACCTCCTTCTCATTAAATTTTGGCACTAGTCTTGAGTATCTCAGTACACCAAAGTTTTGCTCTGAATTGGGGATAATGTTTGAGTGGCCAGCAGCATTCTCATTTTGGGTTTGTAACCTTTCTAATTCAACTCTCTGCAAGTGTACTTCCTCTGTTTTCAACTGAAACTCCCTTTCTTTCTCCTTTCGAGCTGAAACTCTCGCTCTTCCTTTGCCTTTGAAGCTGAAACTCTCTCTTCCTTGTCCTTTTGAAGCTGAAACTCTCCTCCTTTTCCTCTTTTTATTGCATTTGCTCCCTTTTGCAACTGAATTGGAGCTAGAGCTACCCTTTCAGACTCCAATTCTAGGCTAAAATAAAAGCAAAATACTGCAGATGCTGGAAATCTGAAATAAAAATGAGAAATGCTGGAACCACTCAGCAGGTCTGGCGGCATCTGTGAAAAGAGAAGCAGAGTTAACGTTTCGGGTCAGTGACCCTTCTTTGGAACTCCGAAGAAGGGTCACTGACCCGAAACGTTAACTCTGCTTTTCTTTTCACAGATGCCGCCAGACCTGCTGAGTGGTTCCAGCATTTCTTGTTTTTATTTCCAATTCTAGGCTTTCTGCTTCTGTTTCAGGGGTAAATTTAAAATGGTTAGCTAGACTCTTCAGTTTTTTTTTGCTTTTTGTTTAAAAGTGATTCCTATCTCTGTAGCTCAGCTTTTTAAATCTTCAGTACTTAATTTATTTAACTTATCATGGGATATACCTACAAACTCCTTAGCATTAAATGCAGCCATCTCTTTTGTTTCTAACACTGTAGAGAAAAAAAAGCAGAAGAATACAAGAAAACCTGTTCGTTTACTTTTCCACAAATTTTAGAGGTCACTATTCCTCCCTTTTTCCAAATCTCTCATTTGTCTGGCGGTTCAGATCCTGGCTTCAAGCCCCCAATTTGTTACGCCACGTGATGAGGGGTTTGGGTGGTTCCCATTGTTCAACTCCCACCTGACTGCTGCAAGTTTTCTTTTGTTATTAGGGTTTAACCCCTTGGTGTTTTATTTGTCAAATAAACAGCGACAGGTATTCTTGCAGGTTTAAAACTGAAAGTCTGTTATTTAATGATCAATATGCCTTAACCTGAAATTGTCGCAACCGCATTTGCTCATGCATTCGCTTGCTTGCGTATGCATGCACACACATACACACAAGAAGAGACAGATAAAGAGGAAAAGGGCTAAGTGGTTATAAGTGGGGGTAGGTCTCAGGGGTCATGGTAAACCTAAAATGAAAGCAAAATATTGCGGATGCTAGAAATCTGAAATAGAAACAGAAAGTGCTAGAAATGCTTAGCAGTTCTGGCAGCATCTGTGGAGAGAGAAGCAGAGTTAACGTTTCAGGTCAGTTCTGATGAAAGGTCACTGACATGAAACATTAACTCTGCTTCTCTCTCCACAGATGCTGCCAGACCTGCTGAATTTTTCCGGCACTTTCTGTTTTTATGTCATGGTAAACCGTTGAATTCTCTCAGAAGTCAAGTTCTTGTTGGTTGCACGCCTGAGGTTTTTGTAGGTTTCTTTCTTGGTTGAAAGTTCAGTTGAAGACAGTGGATCACTTCTAATTCACTGCTGTGTAGTATGGATGTAGAATTCTACAACAAGGTGCAACCCTTCTGGCTGCTGGATTTCCCACAGCCCCTTAGCTGGAAAAGCTGTTTGGTGATGCTTCTTTCTGAGTGTCTCTCTCTATTTCTCTCTATGGCTGCCTTTTAAGGTAATAATTTGCTACATCTTTCCTCTGCTGGGAGACAGGTATTTATTTTCACTGTAGTGACTGACAATGGCCCAGGATGTAGCTACTTCACGCCTTCTTTGTTTCAGAAGAACCCATTCAATTCAGGATGGGTTTAAGATGGATGCAATTGACGTCTCTTAACTTTGAAGGCAGACAGTGTGGCAATGTTCGAATACACATTCAGCCACCTTTAGCAGATTTGACCATTTTCTTGAAAAGGCAAAGTCAATTTTTGTAACTCTTCAGTTTTAGTCTTTTTATTGTTGCACTTCTTGTAAGCGTGAAGTTACCAAGGCACCTTTCCTCTCCTAAAGGTTAAATACATAGTTAATTAGATTCTTGTTGATCAATAAGACTAAATAAAGCTTATTTATTGCACAGGTACCCTGAAGCTGATGGATGGGTCAGATAAACTCCTGTGGTCTGTTCAAGTGGATCATCAGCTCTTTGCCTTGGAAAAGTTAGATGTAACAGTGAGTGTTACCATGTTAGTCACTTAAGATTCTGTATAGCTCTGCTTCTAAACTGATTTCTTTTAACACTAAACTATCACAGAGTGCCAAGTTATTTCCTGTTTAGTTCTTCAGATTCTATTCCTAAAAATTGAATTTGTCCTTTAGAATGACAACACCTCTATAAACCTTTAAGTTTGAGGCCTAGAAGTTCAATGGTGCTAAACAGGTGTCTAAGCCTCCAGTGTGGTGGGCAGAATTAGCATGTTCATTATGAGCCTGAGGTATGTCGCCTGCCATATTGGTATAGGCAAAAAATAGTCGCCCAAGCCTGCACCTGAAAAAGATGTTATTACTAATGCAATATTAGCTTGGCCTGAGCACCGTCAGGAAAAACTTTTATTAGGTGCACCTTGGGCCTGTCCATTCAGGCCCTGCGCTTATATTTGGATGTGAAGAAATTTTGCCTCCTGAATCTCACTTGTAGGACCCCTATTTAAAGAAAATCTTTATAGAGTACTGGGTGTTAAAGGAGAAAGATTATGTGTTTAGGAGATAGTGCTTTTAACTTCAAATTACTTCCCTCATCTCTATTTCCTGCAGGAGGTATCTTAGTCTCTTCTATATTTTCTCCTATGGTGACTCTTGGAGCAGAGAGTCACTTTGATAGCATAGGTTACAAGCACATGAAGGAGCAGCTTTATTTCCTGCTTTCCTTCACAAATCAACACATTCTGAACGTATATGTGCATTGAACTGTGGCAGAATTTTGCAAACCAACTTCACAATTTAAGGAAGTAGCAGCCTAAGTTGACACTGGGAAGACATCTGATGTTGTCTACAATAACTATTCAAAGCACTGATTATTGGAAGAGGTAGTTAAGTAAGGAATCACTGAAAGCAAAGATGCAGTAAGTTTCAGAGAACGATAGGAAGTTAGGGAGTGGAGCACTCGGAGATCTTGGGCTTTATAAATAGCGGAATAGACAGGGGTCTTTAAAGACAGTTTATCTTGTTAATTTGTTTTAAAGGTCATAGAATAGAAGAAACTCAGTACAGGAAAAAATTGGACTCCAAAAAGCCCAGGTAAATTTGGAGAAAATCAGTAAAAAAAAAAAAAAAAAAATCTTTTTATTTAGAACTTTGCCAAAATCCAAAAAACATGAGACTTAATAAAGGTACATTCAAACTAAATTGCAGCTTACAATTATTTACAAAGTTCACAGCAACTAGTTGGTCTCACTGTCTGACGCTTGCTATAAGGTTTTTCTTAAATTTCTTATATTAAAAGTAAAAATGAAGAACCTTTATTGTTGCTGCATTTACTTACCTGCCACTATTATGGTGAGATATTAAAAATTATTGGAGATGATGCATTGTTGAGAGCCTGCATTTGCTGGAACTGTCAATGAGAGAGGAGGATGGTGCATTTTGCTGTCATAAGAAATCCGTTACATGGGCCTCAGTGCACCCTTAGGAGAGTTTCAAGAAACATATAGAAGATAGCTATGAGCTTATTCAAGACGGGTTCAAACTTGGGGCTGCAGTAGGTGAGTAGGAAGGCAGAGGAATAGATGTGAGGATGGTAGAAGTTGGGTAGCAAATATCCAAGTGGGGGGAAATGAAAGGAGGTATGGCTGGGTGACAGGAAGGAGAAAAACACCAAGAGTGGTCAAGAAATAAAACAAAACGAAGATTTAACTTATTGACTCAGATCGGAGCAGAAGCGAAATTGGGCATGTAAAAAGGACAGGAGGGATTTCAGGTTACAGCAGCATGGCAGGTATTAGGAGAGATAGTTTCTGAAGACAAACAGAGGTCAAGGAGAAGGTGATATGAAAGTATCCAAAATTAAGGTCTAATATCTCGTGGTGGGATGAAAGCAGGATAGAGTCTTCATTGCATCAGTGACCTCAGTATAAACATGCAGCACGCAGTGGCCTAGAAATTCAATTGCATGTGAATCTATGCACAGGGTGGGGTGGGGTGCAGACTACTCTTGCCAGTTGTCACCCATGCAGGCAGCACTTAACATTTAAAATGGCAGAGTTGGTTGCGGCACTAATTTTGACCAGGATAAAACAAGCCACAATTACATAGGACAAGGGAAAGAAGTACAGATTGATGAAGAGCAGGTTCAGACTGTTTAATATCTAAATGGTCTTGTGGGTAAGTAGTGGAGTTAAAAACTCTGGAATTATTTGAGAGGGATGTTGTGGATGGAGGAGCTGTTCTATGAAAAGATGAGCTTGCTGGGCTAACTTACCTCCCTTAACTGTCTGAGTTCCTGATTTTTGAACTGCTATGGGGAGGGGTTGAACAGAAACCCTTCAATAATTTCACTCAAGGAGGAAAAATTAAGGGGAACTCCAGTCCAACACAGGTGCTCTTGCTTCTGTAAACTTTCTTGAATGGTGTTGTTAGATGCCTGGTTGCACCTTACCTACTATTTCAGGTGCAGGATATGTATGGCTTTGAGAACCTGGCATGGGAGATAAAAGTGGTAGGAAGAAGGAGAATTGTAAAATTTTACATTAAAAAAAATCACATTGTATAAAACTTAATACTCTTAATAGAATAAAATGAAAAAAAACTTTAGTATTGCTGAAAATAGAGACATGTTGTCGAAGCTTTTTGTCTTGCACTCATCAGTACAATCGCAAGAATAACCAATATAAGGGAAAACACAACTTATACTGCATGAGAAGAGAATGCTGATTGGTAGAGGCGTTGCCATGGCAAATGCACCAGTTTACAGTGACTGACAGTTAACTGCCAAGCTTTGTTTAAAATTTAAACCAGGCAGCTTGACTCTGATCGGTCGCAGCATTGCCCTGACGAATTAACCAAATTTTGAACAAAATAAGTCAGAGCCATTTGCTGGTTCATTGCTCAAGGCAATGCCCTTACTGATCAGTCAAGCTGCCTGGTTTAAATTTTAAACAAAGCTTGACAGTTAACTGTCAGTCACCGTAAACTGGTGCATTCGCCATGGCAATGCCTCTACCAATCAGAGTTCACTTGCTAACTAATCAGCACTCTTTTCTCATGCAGTATAAGTTGTCGTTTTCCCTTACCTTGATTATTCTTGTGATTGTCCAGATGGGTGCAAGACAAAAAGCTTTGACAACATGTCTCTATTTTCAGCAATACTCAAGTTCGGTACTACTAAACGAAAAAAAACTTTCTTATTTAAACACTCTTTAATTTAGACTATTACCAGGGAGAGCTGTAGGACAGACTCATTCCATTTAATGGAGGTGTTGGTGAGATACCACTTCAGGTTAAATCCTGCTTAAGATTAATCTTTCTGGACCATATCTAAGTCTGCTGGCAGTTTACACAGACATCTTTGTTGTCAGTAGCTTGAGACACAACTTGGTGGTGGGTGTCATTTTAAACCAATATTGATGTCGCATCCAATAATTATCTAAAATGAACAGTGCTGTGGAGGTCACAGTTTGAATGATTTCAGACCAGATTTTAACCACTGAAAGGTATTATTTCTGATGCTATAGAAAGTAGGCATGCAAGGTTGTTTTGTGGTGTGTGTGGACTGAGACAAGCATAATTGTCATCTGCACTTTCTTCAGGGTGATGGACGAGAGGAAGTAGTGGCCTGTGCTTGGGATGGTCAAACTTACATCATCGACCAAAATAGGTCTGTTGTCCGATTTCAGTTTGATGAGAATGTCAGTGCATTTTGTGCTGGTAAGTATCAGTCCTAAGTAACTGTTAATTCTTAGACTTCTGTGAAAGGGAGAGCCCAGATCAAGCCCACTTTTAGAAACAAACCATTATTGACTTTAATAAATGAAACTGCTGGAAACACTTAGTAGGTCAGTCAGTATCTGTGGAGAGAGCAGATAAGTTAATGTTTCAGGTGTGGACCATTCGTTATAACCGCTTCGTTTTAGTTTCAGATTTCCAGCATCTGCAGATTCTTTGCTTTTTGTTTATATCACTCACTTTAACTTCCTTTGACTGTCTTCTGCATTATTTTGTGTTAACATTTTACATTCTGCATTATTCTCGTAAACAGTAAATATAGGTGACCACTCAGGGAACTGGCAAGTACTAGACATTTAGCTTCACATGGTGAGTAACTGATTTAACATCTTCAGGAAACAGACTAGAAGGATTATCTGAGCCCAACTATTTGAGGGACCTAATTAACATCAGTGGGAAGCTGGTTGGGAGTAGATATAAAGCCTAACACTGATGTAGCTGGACTAATGAGTAGAATCATTAATCCAGTGTTTCTTCAATAAATTTGTTGATTCACTAGGGTAGATTTTAACTTTGTGCGATAATATGAAACAGGTGATTGTGAACTGGCAACCCATTTTACATCTCTCTATTTATTTTCATTGACAAATAAACTTTTTTGAATTACTTTTGTTTTTAATCATTTGTAACACATTTTAAAAGCTTGCAGATGTTGAAAGAAAATTTTTCTTATGTAATGCTCCAGTTTTCCTTAGTCTTTCATTGTTTCTTGAAATGCTGATTCCAAGCATATAAAGAACAGATTTTTTAAAAAGATAATGGAATCATTATGGCACAGAAGGAGGCCATTTAGCCCATCGAGTCTATACCAGCTTTCTGTAGAGCAATCCAATCAGTCCCATTCCCCTCTTCTTTCCCCGTAGCTCTGCAAGTCTATTTCCCTCAAGGGCCCATCCAATTTCCTTTTGAAAGCATTCATAGTCTGTACTTCTACCACCCTTGAAGGCAGAGTTCCAGGTCATTACCACTCGCTGCATAACATGCCCCCTGCATCTCTTGCCAAAAAACCTTAAATCTGTGCCCCCTAGTTCTTGTACCGTCAGCTAATGGGAACAGGTTTCTTTGTCTAACTTATAATAAATGTAATAATATTTGGGCTACTGAGCTGTTGCAGTTTCATTAGAGGATAATGTGTTTACTTTCTGATCTTCATTTATGTTATTTCCATATGAAGAATTTGGGTTTATTTTACCAGATAATACAAAGAATATAAAGGGTAATATCTGGCAGTATGCCATGCAAACAGGTAATGAGATCCTGCTCAATCTCTTTAGGGGGCATAATTGACAGTAATAAAATCTGTCTCCTCACTTTAGTACAGTTGGCAATTATATTGCTAGTAGCCTATATTACATTTCCTTTGCCTTAAGCGACAAAGCAATGATATATCAAAAGTGAAATGACACTGAGAAAGTGTGATTGAACTATATGTTTAAAAAATGTTTTTGTGCGATGAGGTTAATCCTCCCTCCACAAGAAATGAGTGCAACATGGTATAGAGCCTAAGTGTGCAGTACCTTGCTATATTAATTAGGATATGGGATCTGATGCTATGATTATGATACAGTGAGATACTGATCTCTGTTAGGCCATCAAGGGGTATTACATAGCATGAAAGTGCGAGGGAACTTAATGTCTGTCTCAGTAAAGCCCCATTTCTGGTTAATGATTGTAACTGTTGATGTTCATCTCCCATATATAACTCTTCCAAATCAAAGACCTCCGCACTTAACTATATAAGCTTTTCAGTGAAAGTTGAAAATGTCTATAACAAGTATTTCATACTGCATGATTCTTGATGCTTAATTTTTTAAGGTATACACCTGCAAAAAGTAAGTACTTGTTTCAGGTCAATCCATTGTCATGCAAGCCCCCACCTGCCAAGAATGAGGCATATTAATTTCACCACATGGACATTAAATTTCAAATTGTTGCTGGGACGAAGAGAAGGCCTGTTACAAGGACTGCCTGAGCTTGGCTGGAAAAAAATGTTTACATACTGACAGACATTGAAGGCAGGGAAGCGCATTCCATTCCCTGCTAAGATGATAAATACACAGAGCCAAGACGTGGTCAGACCGCTTAGTCACATGGGGGTTTCTGAATCGTATGAACTAAGGGCCTGCAGCAAGCAGAATGCTCCTGGACTGAAGAAGACCCCCTGTCTGTCTGTCTGCTCCCATCTTTTTCTCACGAAACTCCAAAACCCACTGAAGACACATGAACCCCAAGAGAGAGAAGTCTCCTACAGTGAACAAGGTTTAAGAAGAATACTGGACCCCAACAAAAAGCAAGATCTACCTACAATCAAGTTTTTCTACAGCGAGCTCAAAGTACAGTAACAAAAAACCCTCTTCAGAGATTGCCTCAAACTTTTCCACTTTATTTTTCTTCTGCTCTTTCTGGCCCTATCTGCATGTGTGTATCGCGTATGCATGCCAGTGTGGACATGTCGTGTATTCATGGGCGTTAACTGAATTAGAGTTTAGGTTCAATAAATTTCAACTTTGCTTCTTTAAACCTGAGAAAGCCTGTTTGTGCTGGTTTCTTTGCCTAATAGAAACATAGAAAATAGGAGCAGAAGTAGGCCATTTGGCCCTTCGAGCCTGCTCCGCCATTCATTATGATTATGGCTGATCATCCAACTCAGTAACCTGTTCCCGCTTTCGCCCCATACCCTTTGATCCCTTTAGACCTAAGAGCTATATTTAACTCCTTTTTGAAAACATACAATGTTTTGGCCTCAACTGCTTTCTGTGGTAGCGAATTCCACAGGCTCACCACTCTCTGGGTGAAGAAATTTCTCCTCCTCTCAGTCCTGAAAGGTTTACCCCGTATCCTTAGGCTATGACCCCTGGTTCTGGACTCCCCCACCATTGGGAACATCCTTCCTGCATCTACCTTGTCAAGTCCTGTTAGAATTTTGTAGGTTTCTATGAGATTCCCCCTCACTCTTCTGAACTCCAGCGAATATAATCCTAACCGACTCAATCTCTCCTCTTACGTCAGTCCCGCCATCCCAGAAATCTGTCTGGTAAACCTTTGTTGCACTCCCTCTATAGCAAGAACATCCTTCCTCAGATAAGGAGACCAAAACTGCACACAATATTCCAGGTGTGGCCTCACCAAGGCCCTGTATAATTGCAACAAGACATTCCTGCTCCTGTACTCGAATCCTCTCGCTATGAAGGCCAACATACCATTTGCCTTTTTTACCGCCTGTTGCACCTGCATGCTTACCTTCGGCAACTGGTGTACGAGAATACCCAGGTCTCCCTGCATATTCCCCTCTCTCAGTTTATAGCCGTTCAGATAATCTGCCTTCCTGTTTTTGCTACCAAAGTGGATAACCTTACATTTATCCACATTATACTGCGTCTGTCATGCATTAGCTCACTCACTCAACTTGTCCAAATCACCCTGAAGCCTCTCTGGATCCCCCTCACAACTCACCCTCCCACCCAGTTTTGTGTCATCTGCAAATTTGGAGATATTACATTTAGTTCCTTCATCTAAATCATTAATATATATTGTGAATAGCTGGGATCCTAGCACCGATCCCTGCAGTACGCTACTAGTCACTGCCTGCCATTCGGAAAAAAAAACATTTATCCCTACTCTTGTTTCCTGTCTGCCAGCCAATTTTCTATCCATCGCAATACACTACCCCCAATCCCATGCGCTTTAATTTTACACGCTAATCTCTTATGTGGGACTTTGTCGAAAGCCTTCTGAAAGTCCAAATAAACCACATCCATCGGCTCCCCCTCATCAACTCTACTAGTTACATCCTTGAAGAATTCTAGTAGATTTATCAAGCATGATTTCCTTTTCGTAAATCCATGCTGACTCTGTCCGATTTTACCGCTGTTCTCTAAGTGCTCTGCTATAAAATCTTTGATAATGGACTCTAGAATTGTTCCCACTACCGACGTCGGGTTGACTGGTCTATAATTCCCTGCTTTCTCTCTACCTCCCTTTTGAAATAGTGGGGTTACGTTAGCTACCCTCCAATCTGTAGGAACTGTTCCCGAGTTTATCGAATCTTGGAAGATGGCCACCAATGCATCCACTATATCTAGGGCCACTTGCTTCAGTACTCTGGGATGCATACCATCAGTCCCTGGGGATCTATTGGCCTTCAATCACATCAATTTTCCCAACACCATTTCTCTACTAATACTGATTTCTTTCTGTTCCTCTCTCCCACTAAGCCCTGTGTTCCCCAACATTTCTGGTATGGTATTTGTGTCCTCCTTTGTGAAGACAGAACCAAAGTATGCCTTTAGTTGGTCAGCCATTTCTTTATTCCCCATAATAAATTCCCCTGTTTCTGACTGAAAGGAACCTACATTTGTCTTCACTAATCTTTTTCTCTTCACATACCTATAGAAACTTTTACAGTCAGTTTTGGTGTTCCCTGCAAGCTTGCTCTCGTACTCTACTTTCCCCTTCATAACCAATCCCTTGGTCCTCCTTTGCTGAATTCTAAACTGCTCCCAATCCTCATAATTGGAAAGAGGTGAACAAGGATTCACCAAGGGGAACTGAAAACACCAGGTGTTTAAAAATTAAACCCTGTTACAGTAAGACCAGGTGAAGGCTGAATGGGAATCCAAGACCTCTTTCTCACCTGGTTGTAACACCATCTGAAACGAGCAGTACTTTTCCTGAAATATATACAACATACACAATGTACGTTGTCCTGTTGGAAGACACAAGATTCTTAATTCCTTTATAATCTGGTGTTAAAACAGGTGGTAAGGGATGTGTGTAGTTCCCACTGTTCACCTCACAATTGACCGCAATCGTGTTTTGATTAAAATAAGTTAGTCCCTGAATGTTTTATTTGCCAAATAAACAGACAGTGACAGGTTTTCTTGTAGGTTTAAAACAGAAGATTAACTATTTATTGAAAAATATTCATTCCTTGAAATGTTTGCAACACCACTCATGCACTCATTCACTCTAACATGCACTCTTAAGAAGATAGATAGAAGGTAAAGGGTAAGAGTTCAAGGTATGGTCGGTGTTCATGGTTTACGGGAAACCTGTTCAATTTTATTGGAAGGGCAGTTTCTTTTGAAGATGCTGGCCTGGGTATTTGTAGTCTTGAACATCTTTAGGTGTTGTAGATTTCTAGTGGTTAAGATTTAAGACTGGAGGTAGCGGTCTCTTTCAGTTTTCTGCTGCACCCAGTTGAATTAGCAGCAGGCTGCTGCTTCTTGTTTAGGCTGGATCTTTCCATAGCCCCTGCCTAGACTGTCTTCTGTGAGATTGCTGTGATCTCTCCCTCACTCTCCAGAGGGTTCCCTTTTCAGGTCACAATTCATCATGTTAGGCTACTTCACTCCTTCTTTGGGCCGGATTTGATTTTCAGTTCGACGTCTGGTTTCATGGCCTGGCTGGGGGGGTGCGGGGGGGGAGGTGGGTGTCGGAGAATTGGAGTGGCAGCGGACTGCCACAGAACCCTGTGCCGGGATAGCGGGGCCCGATCTTCCTGACAGCGGGGAAGATTCGTGGCGGCGCCTCCGCCGCTCAGCGACGGGACCCTGGTTTAAATATTTAAAATACCTATCTATATATTACCATGTCATCCACCGCGATCTTCTCATCTGTTTCCGATCTTCAGCACAACGTGTGGCACTCATGCACCTTCACTTTCCCATCCAGGAGAAGCTGGCACCACCGAGGCGGGGTAGGGGTCTCCGCTGCATTCTGAGTATAGATGGGGGGGTGTGGGGAAAGGGGTCAACTCTGCATTGTGCGTAAGGATAAGGAGGGAACAGGTCAACTCTGCATTGTCTGTAAGGATAAGGGGGTGGGGGAGAAGGGAAACTCTGCATTTTGTGTAAGGATAAGGAGGGAAAGGGGAAACTCTGCAATATTTTGTAGATTGTGGGGGGAACGGGGTCAACTCTGCATTATTTAGTGTATGGGGGTAAGGGGTCAACTCTGCATTATTTAGAACTGTTTGCAGGGCTGGCAACATTTTGGGCGTCGCCAATGCCACCCCCACCACTTGATTGGGGGGTGCTGGCCGCCTTCAACATATTAAGTGGCTGCCTGCCGCGTAATCGTGGTGGCGCGGCGGGGCAGCTGCCATTTTCTGCACCCGCTGCCGGGACAACAAAATCCAGCCCTTTGTCTCAGAAGAAAACCATTCAATTCAGGAATGTCTTTATGTTTTCAGGATGGGTGTAGTAGACACCTCTTAGTCTGGAATAGAACATTTTGTCCTTTTGAGACAGAGACAGTTTTTGAGTACAGAGGCCAGGTCATCTGACCTTCGGCAGTCATCTTGCAGCACACTGTCCACTTTTTTTGTAAAGGAAATGTCAATTTCATAGAATCTACATTGAATAAAGCTCATATCGTAAAAGTTAGGAATATGATATGTCTTTACTGGGCATGACACTGATCTAGAACTCTAAAACTGGTAGCAGACCTTTGTTCGGGACCAGTGGCTCAACAATTATTCTTGACCTAGCCCGTCATGACAATATGACCGTATAAAGGGATGACCTTCCCAAGATAACCACCGCTACAGGGTTTGTAGGCATCTAGGCATGCTGTACTGAAGGTCCAACTCCTGAAAATTTCCCACTCCATTGAGGAGTCACACATTGCCTTCCAAGTATTTCCCTTCTCATTCCCACAAACTCGGCATGGATAGAGACAGGCTGGCTGAATTTGCCCAGTTCTGCTGTCCAGGTAGGACTAGATGTATGGGAGAAATAGTCCAGTTGCAGATGGCACAGTTTAATGGATTACACACATGGTTATGCAAGACTTGATGAGTCACTTTTCTGCATATATGTGGTTGCACACAGCAATATATACATTGTCTATGAAACCAAATAAGAGCCCATGGCCAAGAAATTCTTCTACAATGGAGACCGGCATCGTGCCAGGAATGCGCACCTGAAGATGTAGATTGAGCCTTGCAACACATCTTCAAAAACCAGCAAGATATGGATGCTAATCGGGCATTTTGATGCAGCTCGCCATTTGGGGCATTGGAAAAATCAGCTAGCTTTAATGTAGATTTTGGAAATGGGAGTGAGGTGATGTAAGGCGGACCTGGGTGGAAACAGATGAGACTGGCAGCAGCCTGCAGTACTGTTAAGGTGGACTCCTGCTCCACATAAACATAACTTTAAAGAAAAAAGTTATTTATCATGGTAGAAAGAACTGCTGTATACCCAGAAAATATGCACAGAGCATGCTCTGCCCATTCTGTTTGGGAATGGCATCCTAAACAGGTGCTAGGACCCGATTAGCGTCAACTAGACCAACCTTCTCTACTGCTTCTCATCTATGGTCCATTTCTCAATGTAGCCTGCAATGGTTCTATGTTTGCCTCTGTACAATCATCTCCAATGTGCCCAAGGCTCCATCCTTGGCCCCCTTCCATTTCTCATATATAAGCTTCAGTCTCCCAAGATAATTCTAACTCATCCAGAATTCTGCTACCTGCAACTTATCACATACAAAGACCTGCTCAAAGAATGTAAAGCCTGTAGCCAGAGAGCAAGCCCCACACTCTGAATCCCAGGCAGGCCTGCTATTTCCTGGCTGCCAGGCAGATCCCACAGTCTGACGACTATTCTCCAGTTTCTACTTCAAGGATTCTTATAGGTATTTATTGGTAATCTTAAAGTTGGTACATGTAGGCCAAGGAAAATCTTTGTCCACTCTAGTATTGGAGCCACTCCAGGCCAAGCTCTTCTGCCCCTGCTCTGATTCTGTTATTACCGAAGCGGGAGGCGTGCACTGTTTATTTTAGTTCCATTTCTCCACAGGTCACAACACATATTTAAATTTTTTCCCACTTACCGATACAGTCAATCGTCGACTCTATTTTTATCCAGAATAAAACACACCAACCAGGTTTCATAAACAACAAAATTATAAGTTTATTATAAAACAAGTCTTAACTGGTAATGAAGCAAAGCATAAACACAGATAGAAATATAAAAGTTCCATTTTTAATTTAGCCCCTCACACTCTCTCTCTCACACACACACACACACACACACACACACACACACACACACACACACACACACACTGGTTAGATGAAAAAATAAAGATATTTACTCTTTAGAACTCTAGTACAAAAAACAAAAAAAGAATACGTTGGCTAAAATACTTGCTAATTCTTGAAGAAAAAAAGAGAAAATATGAAAAGATGTCAGAAGTCCTTTTTGGTTTGGCATCCCAAATACGTATAGACGGCTGTCACTGGGATCTTCCAAGAACAGTTCTTGTCAGGCGACGTTGAAGATCTGTTTGGGCAGGCTTTCTAGGGAAAATGCAGTAACAGGTTTTAGGCAGTGTCTTACACTTGCTTTTCAGCTTTTCAGTTTCTCAAGAGGTGGTAACTGGCAGGCATTTCAAAGAGCTGGAACAGACTGAGCTGGGTGTTGCTCTCTTGGCAAGTTTTCTCCAACTGTCTTTTCAAACCGTTGTCCATATCCCAACTCATTGTCCAAAGCGAAACCATAAACAATTTCAGGAGTCAAGCCTCCTGACCCCTATAAATCTTGACCTGTCACCTCTCTGCAAACATCTTTCCCAACATCAAAAACAACCCCTGCTGGGTAATTATTTGAAGACAGGTGCCTTCCAGTAACTGTTTACAGTCCAGACATCTCGGTAACCCTTGTAAAAAAAAAACTCCATGGACTCCTTTTCAGTTTAAAACTACAAATCTTCAAAATGTTACAAAAAATGGAAGCACTCGTAACATGGTGGTTTCCTCAGAGCAACCATATGAACTGCCCTGTTCCCATTTCCTGGGCTGTTATCTGCACTCTCTGAGGTTACCTTCTCTTCCCCCTCCCTGCCCTCCCCCCTTTCTATTTTATCTTCATGCTCTGACTCCCCCACTGGGCCACCCACTACTCATCCACCACATATTGCTCTGCAAATTCTCTATGCTATTGTGAGCAAGGTGTTCCTTAGCCATGACCTTATTCTAGATGTCACCGTCATCATGAACCCAATTGAACCTGGCACATTAATGGTGATTCCTTTTGCCTCACCAAAACTTCTGTTCCTCTAATTGAACATTCCTCAACATCCTACATCCTAACACAAAAGCAAAATACTGCAGATGCTGGAAATCAGATATAAAATCAGAAAATGATGGCAATGCATGGAGAGAGAAATAGGGTTAACGTTTCAGGTCGATGACCAAATGTCAAAGGTATTTCCAGCATTTTCTGTTTTTATCCTCCATCCTAACCTCTGTATGGAAGGTGCAGTCCTTATTTCAGTCCGTTTTGGACATTGCCATTTTCCCCATGTTTGAGAACCTTAGCTTGTACCTTCACCTTTCCTTAGATTTTCACTATCCGTTGACCTCCAGAGAACCCTTAGGTTCAAAAGATTTCTCAAAATTTACCTCTGCAATCATTTAATAGGTACTAGGTTTTTTACATGAAAGATGCCGTACAAATATAAATTGTTCTTGCTGTTAGTAAAACCCTAAATGTCTTTGACAAAAGTTTGGCAGAAGTTGACTGCTACTGTAACAACTGGAAGCTATTAATCCATATTGACAGTAGTTTAAGATTCTGCTGAGTCTGGGTATATTCTGCCTGAATGGAGAGAGGAAGACTGTTCATGCACCATGAACCAAGTTTCTTAGACTTAAAAAGGCCTTCAACCTCCATTGTTCACTGCCTTCTTTTCTTCCACATGCAGGCATGTATGCATGCAAAAATAGTCGGAATAGCCCCTGTCTGGTGTACGTCAGCTTCAACCACAAAATCTATGTGTACTGGAGAGTGGAGCTGGAGAGAATGGAATCCACCAATATCTTGAAGGTGTTGGAGACGGATGAGTTCCGCAATCTACTGCAAGAGACATCTGTGGGTGAGTGTTTCTCTGGTAGCCTTTGACTTTGGTAGGAAGGACTCTGTTGTTTTGTTGATGGTCATGACCACATTAAAACAGTGCAGAAAGAATTGCTTCAAATCAGCTAAATGTCTGAATATTCCTTTGTTTTCTCTTCCACTTACCCTAGTAATATATTTTAATTTCTATACCTTAATGAGGCTCTACGGTATGCATCATTCTCTAGCCAATGACATCTTCCAGTACCTTTCAGAAGTGTGTGTGTGAGCAAGAGAGTGACTGAGCTTGCCATACTGTCTGTATTAAAAAAAGCCTCCTGCCTTGTAGATTCCTGCATACCAAGTTGCTCTACATATACTAAAAGAAAAACCCAGGACAGGAAAGGCAGACAGACAAAAGCCTAACTTAATTATATTTTATTTTGTCTGTGTTTTTTGTCCCCAAGATACTTCCTTGCTCGTTTCCTTAAAATGTTTTCTCTTACTCTCTCCATCTTTAACCTTCTATTTCCTTTACTCTCTTCCCTTTTATCTCTCCCACTTCTCCCTTCTATTTTTTTCCCTCCACTTTTCTCTTCTGTTTCCATTGCTCCTCCTTTCTTTTGATATTATCTGCCCCTTCTTCCTCTCCTTTCTTGTCTGTAAGTCACATCACACGGGTATCACGTGCCAGTATTTAATTACTGCTGTTATTAATTATGCAATTATCAACACAGCAATTTGAATTGATACAGCATCCTCAGCAAAGAAAAACATCACAAAGCACCTGTTCATCTTCTTTGCAATGCCATATTTAAATTGCTTCGATCAGATTTCCATCCCTGCCTGGGCACTGAAATGGCCCTAATCAAATTCACAAATTACATCGACTGAGAATGGTGCACTGTCCTTCCTTGTCCTTCTCGATCTCTGCCACCATCTTCCTTCAGTGCGTTTCCTTTGTTGTCCAGCTCAGTAGGACTACCATCACTTGGTTCCACTCTTCATGATCCAATCATAGCCAGCAATAACTTCTCTTCCCACCTGCGTAAAATTGCCACTGGAGGTCCTCAAGGAACTATCCATTGCCCCTTCTTCATCTAGGTGCAGGTCCTTGGTGACATCGTCTGAAGACACGGGGTCAGATTTGACATGTATGCTGATGACATCCAGCTGCACTTTACCATCATCTCTCTTGACCCCTTCATTGCTTCTGTTTTATCAGATTGCTTGTCTGGCATCCAGTCCTTAATGAGCCAATAATTTCCTTCAGTTAAACACTCTTCATATCTTGCCACAAACTCTACTTTCGACATTGATTCCATCCCACTTCCCAGCTACTGTCTCAGGTTGAACTAGACAGTCTGCAACTTCAATGTCCTATTCCACCCCAAGTTGAACTTCAAACCCATATCCTCTATCACAAAGACGCCAACTTCACCTCTGTAACGTTAGCCACCTCTGCCCCTGCATCAGCTCATTTGCTACTAAAATCCTTATTTGTGCCTTTGTCAGACTCAGCTTTTCCAGTGGTCTCCTGTCTAGCCTCCTATTCTGCAACCTCTATAAATTTCAGCTCATCCAAATCTCTTTTGCCATATCCTGTCTCATGCCAGTTCCCGATCACCATCGCCCCTGCGCTTGCTGACCTACCTTTGCTTCTGATCCTCCAATGCCTCAAATTTAAAAATTCGTACTCTTATCTTTAAATCTCTCTATGGACTCACTTCTCCCTATCTCTGTAACGATCACCAGCCCTACAACCCTCTAAGAAGTCACCTCTCACATCCCTCACTCTCCTGAGTTTCTGACCATCCTTAATGGTAAGCTCTCATCCCTACGTCCTTGAGAATATTTTCACTTGCTTTGATTCTTAGGTAACAGTGCACTTAGGATATTTAACAGAGAACCATTTTATATACTTCTATGCTGTTTCCGCCTTGTGCTCCAGTGGCAGCTGAATAATACTAACACAAGACTTTATTTCAGACTATCGAATATCTAATCAATATCAGAAACATCTATGGTTACAGTACTTACATAGCTTTACCAGTTCCTTATAGTAGAAAATAATATGATTTGCAACCCCAGCACTAGAATTGCTAAGTTATTTCCTTACCTTCCCAACTGCAGAAGTTGTCTGGTTTATATTTTCTTCAGAAGCCCTCCTCAGAAAACCTTTCCTGAAAGACTCCAGATCAAACAGATTTGATTTAAAAAGCACAGGCTAATCAATATCCTCGTAAACAATAACCAAAGCCAATATTTGTTTATTTCAAAAAGCTGCCAGTCAGATACATATCTGAGCAAATCACATAACGGGCCAGAATTTACTGAAAAAAATAACAGCATTTGAACGTGACACGCCATTATTAATATGAAAATCAGCCAGCAGCTTGTGATGAGGAAGTGATACCCCATGATTTGCAAATTGCCACAAGTTGCTGAATGCTATGTGCACTCTACCATTAACTTAGTGTAAACAATATCTCTGCATGAGTTTCATGAAATTGCTGCAGTTGTGCATTAATTGCCCATTTAGGTCGCGACAGAAAGTTAAATCTAGTAATTAATAACTTAAGTTCCCTTTTAACGACATAGCAACTATTAATGACAGTCACTCAGCCTCTCTGGCCCAATAAGTGACCAGTTAAAACTGTGGCATCTTATTCCTTCAACTAGAAAATTGTTGGAGAATTAAAAAATGTAAAATTTTTAATTCATTTTAATTTTTAAAATTATTTTTCCTATCCCTTTTTCTTCTCTTTCAATCGAATCTTACTTTCCCTCCCTGTATTTCTCTTTCTGTAACTGATCTGACATTGAATTCACCCACTCTAATTCACCCTCCTTCTCAGTCCTTTCTCTGCTTATTTCTCAATCCTTAAATATCATTTGTTAAGGAGATACCCTCTTGGTCCCATCTTTCACCAAGGTTCTAGATGCCCTGATGCCCAGTTAGCAGCTCGAACATCCAGCAGCTTACAGGGCAAAATAGAGTTCCAAGATACATCAAAGTAGTCACAAGCACTAACAGTGAACAGGGTCCCTTTAACCATGTACTTCCACCTTGATGAATAATTCTTGGCAAACTACACTTTTTAAGCAGCAGTGAACATTCTCAAGGGCAGATGGGAAAGCAAAAGTCCCTGATTTTAAGATGGGCAATGTCACCCTGCCTTAACCTGTCATTTGCATCTGGATGGCACTGTGACGAGATGGGGGGGGTGAGGGAAGGTAATACTTCAGCCCACCCTGAAACTAAACTAAGTTTCTGCAGGGACACCTGCAAAACTCCAGCATTCATTGACGCCCATCAGAAATTCCTGGCCATGTAGACTTGAAGATCCGAAGTTACACTTTGCCCCAACCCGAAATTTCTTTACCATTTTGATGTTGGCTAATTATCTGTATCCAAGTACCTGTGTATAAATAATGTAAATGTTTTAAGTTGGAACTGGTCAGAGTGACAGAATCGAAGAGGCTCAGCAAAGCTAAGTTTGAAATTATTTTTTTGTGGGGCCCGGAGGGGAATTCGTGCTGCTGTAGGCTACATAAGAATAACCTGACCCTCTATCACCCTGGGACTGCCCCCCCTAACCCCCACCCCACCAACCCCAGAACTTACCTTGCCGTCAGCTGGGGCAGTTCAATATTAGCCAGCTGTAATCGGACAGTCTCACAGATCTCACAGATTTCCAGCTCAATGCAACTGAGGCTGGGGCTTCAAAATCACTGCCTTCTCGATGTGGATATGGACATCTAGCAGACGGGCTGTGTCGGACAGCCGCTTAGAAGTCGAAATAGCTTTTTTCAAATGCAAATAAGATCATTATTACAATGGCAAAAAGCTTTCATAAGAATTTTTCAAGGGTTGTTGTATCTTTTAAAAGATACGAGCAGTTCAGAACAGAAAGGGTTGGCACAGGGTCATAAAGAGGGCATGTAGTTCTTGCAGTCTCTGGAGTTTTTACTAATTTTGTAGAATTGCAATAACATGGTAGATTGCTGTTTCATCTAAAAATATTGACTGTGGGAAAAAGATTGTTGTCTGACATTTACCTCTTTTGAGTGAGGACCCAGCTGTACCCATGGTTTGTTTCCCTCGAGAGCCTTTTAAATTATATTGTTACAATATACAGTGTTTGAGGGAAAAGAGAAAATAATTCTTAAAACTTGTCAAAAGAACAACATTTCTAAGTTTCCACATCAGCCAAACTAAGTTCCGTGAACTGATGTTCTCATGGAAAATTTCTGATGATCAAGTTAAAACCACCTTAAAGTAATACAGAATGCATCATGAAACCTGAAAACTATTTTAGGCATGGCTTCTAAAGCAGCAGTCCAGCAAGCTCAGTAAACAAGTTGGATTACTACTTTTAAGGACAAGCAAATTTCCTTTGGAGCAAAGGAAACAAAGACACAGAAAAAGGTTGTAAAAGAGACTGCAGGACTTGACCTTAACTGAATGCAACCATTTCTAATTGGCCTTACCTTTCCTTAACTATCCTTTTACCTTTTGTTTGTTTATGAAATCTTTTACTATTTCCATAATTGCTGCTATCATACCCTGTCATTTAGCCTTTCTAATCCTCTTTTTAGATTTCCTTCTATATTTTCTATATTCTGTTTTATTTTCTTTTGTTATTAGCCCTAAATTTGCTATATGTTTTTTATTTTAAGTTTAATTTGAACTTGAATTTCCCCAAGCATTAAATGAACTCCAGCTTTTCTGTAGCTTCTTTACTTGTTGCTTACTTTGTATCTTAAAACATTTCCTTTTAATCTTTTTTATCTTAAAACATTTGAGGAAAACATTTTTCATTCAGAGGGTGGTTGGAATCTGGAACGCACTGCCTGAAGAGGTGGTAGAGGCAGGAACCCTCACAACATTTATGAAGTATTTAGATAAGCACTTGAAACACCATAGCATACAAGGCTAAGGGCTAAGTGCTGGAAAATGGGATTAGAATAGTTAGGTGCTTGATGGCCGGCACATACACAATGGGCCGAAGGGTCTGTTTCTGTGCTGTATAACTCTATGACTCTATCTCCTGTTTAAACATCTCCCGTTGTTTGTCTACCACTTTTCCTTTTCAATTTATTCTGGCTAATTCTCATTTTCTTTTGTTTAAATTGTCTTTTTCCCCATTGAAGTACCTTTATCTTTTTGCCCTTTTTAAAATTTTTATATTGCACCTAATTATGATATGGTTACTGTTTTCTCGAATTTTCCCTACCTTACATTACCTGCTTGCTCTAGCTCACTTCATCTTCATTCATGCAGATTGAGCACTTCCCCCGGTGTGGTTGTACCAGAGCTGGGGTCTGCTTGGTCACCAATGTTGACAGTCATGAGAGAGCCCAGCTTCTCCCCTCATCTCTGGAATGCAGTGATTCCTCCTCAGACTTAAGGAAGCTGAGACCAAATCTTCTATCTTTGGAGATCATGTAGTTTAGCACACACTGGAAATTGAACCTCAGACTTTTCTCGATAAAATTCACTTTCTCAACTATATAAGCTCGTTAAGCCATCAAAAAGTTTGATTCCCTCTTTTAAAGGAAGGTGTGAGAATTTGTTAATTTATTTTTCCAAGTTCCTAAGAGTTGCTGTATTAATTAATCCTGTTTACAATGAAATTTGAATCTTTGCTTCTATCTGCTTGTCATTCCAACTGCTTTCTGAATCATTTAAAAACACATACCTTTCCTTACTTAAATTTCTTGGCTAAACAGAATTTTCCAGCGAAGAATGCAGATTGTTGATCTGGATCCAGACTGCTGCCAGGGCTGCTCTTGAATGGCTGCCAGCAGACATGTAAGAGTGGTTTCAGTGTGGCTGATGTATATTTTGCTTTGAAAGAAAGCATTTCCTCTGAGGAAGCTTTTGGACTACACTCACAAACCTTCCTTTAATCAGAAGCTCACTTCGAGGAGAAATCACAGCTGTTCATGCATGTCCAACTTTGTGTGGCATGGGTGTCACAGAATAATCTGATGTATGGATTGATTCTCTCCATTTGAGGGCAAGGTGTATTCTGGTTATTTCCTTTCCAATTTTTTTTCAGGAAATGGATCACAATTTAGCCATGAACTTGTCTGAAATCTTTCATTGATGGTTTTCTGCATTGTCATATTTCTGAGATTTATCACAGACCCGTTCTAAATATTCATTGCAATTAATGTAGCAGCAACATAATGCTGCTAGGACAGTTTAACATTATTATAATAACAACAGCAGCTTGCAATGATACTGTTAGTTACACTTCTCCTTTAAACTAATTCAATATTTGATTCATGTGTTACTTCACCCATTTCAGGCACAGTTATACTCAAAGCAGGTAATGAAGCTCAGACGTGAGTCCTTTCACCCTTAATGATAAATAGCCTTTGAACTGTTTGGGTTCAATACACAGTGCACAGCCTATTCTTGTCAGATCATGACAAAACACTGCAGGACCCTTCCGGTTGCAATCATGAACATAAAAGATGTATAGATTTCCACGTAAGTAAATTGCCTACCCTTTCACTCCAATCATACCAAATTCCTTTTCACATCACGCAGTCTAATAATTCTGTGAAAGCATAACATTTAAGCAACCGTGTCCCAACAAAAAATGTCAAATCAAATCTTTTTTTCAGTGTTTGGAACATTAAACACTTGTCAATCCAATGCCACTTACCTTCAAATCAGCAGCATATGTTTATGTCTAACCTTTCACATACCTCTTTGGGTAAATCAATTTTAGTTTATTATTCAGGCAATATTATTTCTCACTAATCCACTGCAGATTAAATTCTAGTCTTGTACTAAATATGACATGGATTTAACACTTCAGTAAGGGCATAACGGAAACGTTCTTGTCATCAATATCTGTTATAATTTACTAACAAAAAAATTTTTCACCTCTGTATTTTGAAAAATAATGTGTGAAAATAAATGCCATGAGTAAATTTCAAGTGTACCAAAATGTTGGCAGGAAAAATCACCTTGGGATTCAGAAAACAATAAACATGTCTCCTGTGGCTTACAACAGCATCATAAAACTTGCTGTGATGATTTTCTTATTGGCATATCCATCTAACCATGACAGGAACGTATCTGTGTAACAGTAGATGTGATGCTATTATGTTATATCTGTGAAACATGAAATACAAACACCATTAATACAGATTGTGGTACTGTTACACCCAATATTACACTCAATATACTATGTATAAAAGGGTAATAGACGGTGTATTATTTCTCATTCAGCTGACTTCTCCTCTCCCTCAGTTGGAAGCACTCTCTCTCCTAGGTCAGAAACATTCAAACCTCATATGAAGCTTTGAACATAAAGGGGCTTATTTTTTTCTTCAGGTTTAAGTCAGTTCAAATGGTTTATTTCTGCTGTAAATCCCTTCTGAAAGGTCAAGTGTAAGTAGCTATCAGTTCTACGATGTAAACTAATTTGCATAGTTCCTTACAGAATCAAGTGCATATTTCTAAGTTGAGGAAAGATATGAATGTGGGAGAGGACAACTGTGTCTAAGCCAAACTTCAAACATACGAAAAAGATAGCCAGGAAAAGACCCACTAGTCCATCTAGCCTGTCTCATATAGTCTTGATGCTTAATGCACCACAATATGAACAATCTCCATCTGACTGGAGCTGTGTAATTTCCTAGAACAGGCAAAAAACTAAGGCCAATTAGCAGGGAAAATCTGGAAAATTACTCTCTGAACTCTTAGGCATTAAAACTAGTCTTAGTGATCACATAGACCCTGATTTATATTGTAGGATATCTACCTCTCAGATGAGGCGATCTCCACCCCAGCCTGAAACAGGTCTAGCTCTTTGTTGAAGGAATGTAACATATCAGCGCTCAGCGCAGGGGTGGTAACCTGTTCCACAGGTCCACGATTCCCCAGAAAGAGAACTACCTAATGTCCAAACGAGTCCTTCCCTTATGCATCTTAAGCCTGACTCCCGGTCCTCCCTAACCTATTCAGTTGAAATAATTGATCTATTACAAATACAATCTTATCCCTTCAATATTTTATTGTAAACCTTAATTGAATGGTCCCTCAGTCTATGCTTTTCTTAAGTATACAGACCCAGGTCTTGAGCCTATCCGAATAACTACAGTGTTTTAAACAAGTTATTAATCTTGTGGCCGTCTTCTGCATCCTTTCTAGTACTTCAATATCCCACATCATGTGAGGAAACCAAAACTGGACACAGGAAATGGGAATGGTTAAAAGGGCATGTCACAATAGAGGGACACAAATTCAGAAAGCCCTTGAAGAGCATTTAGAGGTATCAACCCATGAGCCACCTTATTCAAGGCTGAAGGGACAGAGAATTAGAAGCAGCAAGCAGAAATGAATAGAAAGGTCTAGGCACAGGCAACTTGTTTTCAGTCAAGTAATAGAACAGCCCAATGTTTGACTCCTGAAGTGGAGGGGGCTACATTAAGTGGTTGCAAGGAGGATTGCCCTTTAAAAGTACTGAACAACAATGCCAGTTCTGTCACTGCTGAAGCTTTATTTTCTGCAAAGTTAGGATTCTTCATGCTAGCTGGAGATATTATTTCTTCAGGGGACTGAGGGTAGGAGTTAGGTTAGGGTGCCAGCTGTAAGAACAGCCTAATGAGGTCAGTATCAAGGTGGTGACTACTGTTAGAGAGAACCAGAAAAAACAAGAGCCCAATTAGGCCTCAGGTAGGGAGCACAGCATCACCTACCTTCGAGATGAGAACTGGGACAATTCAAGCAAAATTAAGTAAATATAGATACTTATGACAAAATTTTCTGAGACTCCACACCACTGGCAAAGCCTCACATTTGTGGGATAATTTATTGGAAAGTTACAGGCACCCTGCACATTAGTTTGCACCAACTGACGTCAGTGCATATGAGATTTTCCAAAAATATGCCAGATGCATGAGAAGCACAGCTAGTGATGTAAGCTCAGAAAATATATCCTCCTGTTTAGACTCTACAGGCAGACATAATGAAAATAGCATGAGAGCAGGGATTAATTGAGAGTGACTAAACAGGGAATGCACATATATGCAACTTTTAGGGTTCAAAGTACAGACGCGGGCTCTTGTTTAGACTCTACAGGCAGACATAATGAAAATAGCAGGACAGCAGGGATTAATTGAGAGTGACTAAACAGGGAATGCACATATATGCAACTTTTAGGGTTCAAAGTACAGATGCGTTGTGCTCGCTTTTTGAGGTCCAAAATGGCACCCGCAGCATGCATGCAAAATTCTGGTGAGTGTCACACTGGACTCTAGATTGGTGAGGCATACCCACCAGAGATATGTAGAGTAGGCAGATCTTGATTTGTCAATGTGATTTGATGTCAGTGCTGCCATTTTGGAGCTCGACACTCCTGCTCACTCCTGCTCCCGCCCCCAACCAACACTATTTAAAGGGATCATTAACTACTTTTATGTTAATTGCTGATTGATTTCTACTGGCCACTACTACAATTGTACAAGTGTTCAGTGTTTTCTAGAGTTCTTCAAAGTTGGTTAAGTCTTCAGGGAGTGGTGTGGCAGGTGCTGAACGACTTAGTTCTGATTTCAAGGCTTCTGCACAAACCAGTTGCTCCCAGCCATGCATGCAGTAGCAGGTATTCCCCTTGGAATACAGCATGACTGGAAGAATGAGCAGAGGCACACACCAGGACAAGCTGCTAGAAGAGGGAGGAGGAGGGAGAGAAGGGCTCTCAGCAGGAGTCCATAACTGCCCAGGGTGCTTTTTTTTATATTCGTTCATGGGATGTGGGCGTCGCTGGCTAAGCCAGCATTTATTGCCCATCCCTAATTGTCCTTCAGAAGGTGTTGTAAGCTGCCTTCTTGAACCGCTGTAGTCCATGTGGGGTAGGTACAGCAGCAGTACTGTTAGGAAGGGAGTTCCAGGATTTTGACCCAGTTACTGTGAAGGAACGGCGATATAGTTCCAAGTCAGGAGGGTGTGTGGCTTGGAGGGGAACTTGCAGGTGGTGGTATTCCCATGCATCTGCTGCCCTTGTCCTTCGAGGTGGTAGAGGTTACGGGTTTGGAAGGTGTTGTCTAAGGAGCCTTGGTGCATTGCTGCAGTGCATCTTGTAGATGGTACACACAGCTGCCACTGTGCATCGGTGGTGGAGAGAGTGAATGTTTGTGGATGGGGTGCCAATCAAGAGGGCTGCTTTGTCCTGGATGGTGTCGAGCTTCTTGAGTGTTTTTGGAGCTGCACCCATCCAGGCAAGTGGAAAATATTCCATCACACTCCTGACTTGTGCCTTGTAGATGGTGGACAGGCTTTGGGGAGTCAGGAAATGAGTTACTTGCCGCAGGATTCCTAACTTCTGACCTGTCACAGTATTTATATGGCTACTTCAGTTCAGTTTCTGGTCAATGGTGACCACCACCCCACCCCCCCCAAACCGTGTTGATAGTGGGGGATTCAGTGATCATAATGCCATTGAATGTCAAGGGGAGATGGTTAGATTTTCTCTTGTTGGAGATGGTCATTGCCTGGCACTTGTGTGGCGCGAATGTTACTTGCCACTTATCAGCCCAAGCCTAGATATTGTCCAGGACTTGCTGCATTTCCATACGGACTGCTTCAGTATCTGAGGAGTCATGTATGGCGCTGAACCTTGTGCAATCATTAGCGAACATCCCCACTTCTGACCTTATGATTGAAGGAAGGTCATTGATGAAGCAGCTGAAGATGGTTGGGCCTAGGACACTATCCTGCGTAGCTCCTGATGTCCTGGAGCTGAGATGATTGACCTCCAACAACCACAACCATCTTCCTTTGCGCTAGGTACAACTCCAACCAGCAGAGGGTTTTCCCCCTGATTCCCATTGACTCCGGTTTTGTTAGGGCTCCTTGATGCCATACTCAAGTCAAATGCTGCCTTGATGTCAAGGGCAATCACTTTCACCTCTGGAGTTCAGCTCTTTTGTCCATGTTTGAACCAAGGCTGTAATGAGGTCAGGAGCTGAGTGGCTGGCGGAACCCAAACTGAGAGTCAGTGAGCAGATTATCGCGAAGCAAGTGGCACTTGATAACACTGTCGATGACACGTTCCGTCATTTTACTGATGATCGAGAGTAGACTGATGGGCAATATTTGGCTGGGTTGGATTTGTCCTGCTTTTTGTGTACAGGGCATACCTGGGCAATTTTCCACATTGCCAGGTAGATGTCAGTGTTGTAGCTGTACTGGAACAGCTTGGCTTGGGGCGCAGCAAGTTCTGGAGCACAGTCTTCAGTACTGTTGCCGGAATATTGTCAGGGCCCATACCCTTTGCAGTATCCAGTACCTTCAGTCGTTTCTTGATATCACGTGGAGTGAATCGCATTGGCTGTAAGACCGGCATCTGTGAAGCTGGGGACTTCAGGAAGAGGCTGAGATGGATCATCCACTTGGCATTTCTGGCTGAAGATTGTTGCAAATGATTTGGAAGCAATTCTTCTACCAAAGCCTCATCAAGGAGCTGTATGTGAAAAGATTGGGCTTCAGTAAGGATGTCAAAGAGCAAAGAACAGTACAGCACAGGAACAGGCCATTCGGCCCACCAAGCCTGCGCTGATCTTGATGCCTGTCCAAACGAAAACCTTCTGCACTTCCGGGGACCGTATCCCTCTATTCCCATCCTATTCATGTATTTGTCAAGATGCCTCTTAAACGTCGCTATCGTACCTGCTTCCACCACCTCCTCCGGCAGCAGGTTCCAGGCACTCACCACCCTCTGTGTAAAGAGCTTTCCCTCTAAACTTTGCCCCTTGCACCTTAAACCTATGTCCCCTAGTAACTGACTCTTCCACCCTGGGAAAAAGCTTCAGACTCTCCACTCTGTCCATGCCACTCATAACTTTGTAAACCTCTATCATGTCGCCCGTCCACCTCAGTCGTTCCAGTGAAAACAATCTGTGTTTATCCAACCTCTCCTCATAGATAATACCCTCCAGATCAGGCAACATCCTGGTAAACCTCTTCTGTACCCTCTCCAAAGCCTCCACGTCCTTCTGGTAGTCTGACAACCAGAATTGCTCGCAATATTCTAAATGTGGTCTAACTAAGGTTCTGTACAGCTGCAGCATGACTTGCCAATTTTTATACTCTATGCCCCGACCGATGAAGGCAAGCATGCCGTATGCCTTCTTGACTACCTTATCCACCTGCGTTGCCACTTTCAGTGACCTGTGGACCTGTACGCCCAGATCTCTTTGCCTGTCAATACTCCTAAGGGTTCTGCCATTTACTGTATACTTCCCACCTGTATTGGATCTTCCAAAATGCATTACCTCACATTTGTCCGGATTAAACTCCATCTGCCATTTCTCCGCCCAAGTCTCCAACCGATCTATATCCTGCTGTATCCTCTGACAATCCTCATCACTATCCACAACTCCACCAACCTTTGTGTCGTCTGCAAACTTACTAATCAGACCAGCTACATTTTCCTCCAAATCATTTATATATACAACAAACAGCAAAGGTCCCACCACTGATCCCTGCGGAACACCACTAGTCACAGCCCTCCATTCAGAAAAGCACCCTTCCACTGCTACCCTCTGTCTTCTATGACCGAGCCAGTTCTGTATCTATCTTGCCAGCTCAACTCTGATCCCGTGTGACTTTACCTTTTGTACTGGTCTGCCATGAGGACACTTGTCAAAGGCTTTACTAAAGTCCATATAGACAACATCCACTGCCCTTCCTTCATCAATCATCTTCGTCAGTTCCTCAAAAAACTCGATCAAGTTAGTGAGACACGACCTCCCCTTCACAAAACCATGCTGCCTCTCTCTAATAAGTTCATTTGTTTCCAAATGGGAGTAAATCTTGTCCCGAAGAATCCTCTCTAATAATTTCCCTACGACTGATGTAAGGCTCACCGGCCTATAATTTCCAGGATTATCCTTGCTACCCTTCTTAAACAAAGGAACAACATTGGCTATTCTCCAGTCCTCTGGGACCTCACCTGTAGCCAATGAGGATGCAAAGATTTCTGTCAAGGCCCCAGCAATTTCTTCCCTTGCCTCCGTCAGTATTCTGGGGTAGATCCCATCAGGCCCTGGGGACTTATCTAGCTTAATGCTTTGCAAGACGCCCAACACCACCTCCTTTTTGATAACGACATGACCCAGACTATCTACACTCCCTTCCCTAGACTCATCATCCACCAAGTCCTTCTCTTTGGTGAATACTGATGCAAAGTACTCATTTAGTACCTCGCCCATTTCCTCTGGCTCCACACATAGATTCCCTTCTCTGTCCTTGAGTGGGCCAACCCTTTCCCTGGTTACCCTCTTGCTCTTTATGTACGTATAAAAAGCCTTGGGATTTTCCTTAATCCTGTTTGCCAGTGACTTTTCATGACCCCTTTTAGCCCTCCTGACTCCTTGCTTAAGTTCCTTTCTACTTTCTTTATATTCCTCAAGGGCTTCATCTGTTCCCAGCCTTCTAGCCCTTAACGAATGCTTCCTTTTTCTTTTTGACTAGGCTCACATTATCCCTCGTTATCTAAGGTTTCCAAAACTTTCCAAACTTATCCTTCTTCCTCACAGGAACATGCTGGTCCTGGATTCTAATCAACTGACATTTGAAAGACTCCCACATGTCAGATGTTGATTTACCCTCAAACAGCCGCCCCCAATCTAAATTCTTCGGTTCCTGCCTAATATTGTTATAATTAGCCTTCCCCCAATTTAGCACCTCACTGTCCTCACTGAAATCTGCCACGTGCTGCAGCCATAAATGTAACTGCACAGTAGGGGGAGGACTGCATTGCCATTGGCCGTGAACATGACCATGGCGATGAATGTTTATGCATTGGACTCATTCCAGCCTAAAGCTGAAGATATTTGCAACATTCCGCAGTTTGCCGTCCACAGTTGCGTAAGGGAGATCACTGACCCTAGCTATTAAAAGAGAGCTGACATTTCATTGTCTTGCCGGAGAGCAGCAGGTGGAGTGAGCATGTGACTTTGTGTGGATTGCAGGCTTCACCATGGTGCAGGGTGCCTTTGACTGCAGACACATCGCTTTGCTGCAACTGGAAGCGGTTCCACTTCCTCAATGTCCAGCTGGTGTGTGACCATACTCAGTGAATCTTACAAGTCAATGACAGGTATCCCGGCAGCACTCATGATGCCTTCATTTATTGGCAGTTTGCTGTACCATCTGTATTTGAGCTACCACAGCACACCAAAGGGTGGCTACTGGACAGCAAGGGCTATCTGCTGGTGATATGGCTGATGATTCCACTGCAGTACTGAGGCACACATGGGCAGCATGCATACAATGAAAGTCATGCTGCCACATGAAATGTGATGGAGCAGACCATTAGGTTGCTGCAAAAAATGTTTCTGCTACCTGGAGTGTTCTGGAGGAACCCTGCAGTACTTGGCAGACCAGATGTCAAAATGCACAGTCCACCAGCTGTGGGCAAGAAGCTGAGGAAAAGGAAGGGAGGAGGCAACCTAGACAGCCTCTTTCTGGCCGGACTGTCCGAGAACAACTCATCTGACTGCCATACCAGTGAATATGATCTCAATTGCCCATTCCTCAAGAGTCCCACAACTTACCTTCCCTCTGCACTGTCCATCACAGCAAGCACTTGGCAACAATGCCAAAATAGAAGCTAACAAAATAAACATTCAAAACCAAATTTATGAATCAAAAGAGGCCATATTGTATACAGAGGAAAACTAATTACCTTGCGCATTCCCTTAGTGTCAGTCTTCCAAGTGCCCTTGCCCAAAAAATGCTCTAGATTGTGCAAATTCCAACTTGACAGACATAAAAACTGCCAAATACACAATGATGAACTCATTGGCGTGGTGGGGGCGGGTTGTCGGACAATTTCTGCTTCATTGAATATTGGGTTCCAGAAACCTACTTCTGGCTTGACAGTGTGGGGTTTGGGTTAATGTCAATGTCAGATTTTAACCTCTGCAGCCTGGGATTATTAAAAAATTACAAGCTGCTTGGTTCTTTGATCATTGAAACAGTGGTCTTCCTAAAATGGCTGTCTTCCTGAGAAGGTATGAAATGCAAATTAAATAAATTATAAAATAAACCACTCATACTTCTGTTTTTGTCTCTTTGTATTTCAGATGTAAATAACAGAAGTGTTGTCCAAGCTATGCTACACCAGACACTCTACTTTCCTGACCAGCTTGAGGACACAGCCACAAAGAGGATAAATGGCACAAACTATGTTAAACTAGAACTGTCTGATCAACCTTAATCTATTTGGGGAAAAAGCAATGAATGTAAGTTTTTATTATCTCGTTGATAAGGCAACAGAGCAGGCTTCAGATCCCTTGACAAGTCATAATTTTAAGGTATCCTGAGACCCAAGGGTGAACAATTAAAAACTGTCTCTGAGAAAGAGGAGAGAGTGTTTTAAATGTGCAGCAAGTTGACTGTACTGTTAAAATCAAGGTGGGGGGAGTGCACTGTCTTTTCTAGTTCCACTTCTCCATAGGTCACAACATATATTTAAATGTTTACCTAGTTACCGATACGTTCAATCATAGACTCCACTCTTTATCCCAGAATAAAATACACCATCCAGGTTTCTTTACGCAACAACAAAATTATCAGTTTATTATAAAACAAGACTTAATCAATAATGAAGCAAAGCATTAACACACAGATTGAAATATGAAAGTTCCCTTTTTACCTTAGCCCCTCACACACGCACACACACCAGTTAACCAAAAAAAAGGGATTTTCTTTTTCAAGCTCTGTTACAAAAAAGAATATTTTGGCCAACTACTTGATAATTCTTGAAGAAAAAAAGAGAAGATATGCAAAGATGTCAGTTGTCCCTTTTTTGGTTTGGCATCCCAAATACGCATAGACGGCTGTCACAGGGATCTTTCTATGGAGCAGCTCGTTCAGGTGGCGTTGAGGATTTATCTGGTAGGTTTTTCCAGCATCTCGAGAAATGCGGCAAAAGGGGTTTCAAGCAGGCCTTTCGGAAGAATGTAGCATCAATTTCTGTATTTCTTGCACTCGCTTCTAAGAGCTTCTCAAAGAGTTGGAAAAGGCTGAGCTGGGGTGACTGTTCACTTGGCTGGTTTTTAAAACTACAACACACTATCTAAAGCGAAACCAAAAGCAATATTTTTTTTTTATTTATTTAGAGATACAGCACTGAAACAGGCCCTTTGGCCCACCGAGTCTGTGCCGACCATCAACCACCCATTTATACTAATCCTATATTCCTACCACATCCCCACCTGTCCCTATATTCCCCTACCACCTACCTATACTGGGGGCAATTTATAATGGCCAATTCACCTATCAACCTGCAAGTCATTTGGTGGTGGGAGGAAACCGGAATACCCGGCGAAAACCCACGCAGACACAGGGAGAACTTGCAAACTCCACACAGGCAGTACCCAGAATTGAACCCGGGTCGCTGGAGCTGTGAGGCTGCGGTACTAACCACTGCGCCGCCCATAAATATCTCAAGATTCAAGCCGCCTGACCCCTATAATCTTGACCTGTCACTAAACATCTCCCCCATGTCAAAAAACCTCTGCTGGGTATTTATCTGAAGACAGGTGACTTCCAGTACATGTTGGCAAACCAAGTTCAAAAGACCTTTTTTAAAAAAAAAACACAAAGGTCCAGCATCTGTGGAATCCTTTTCTCAATTTTAAAACACAATTCCTCAGAATTTAACAAAAAATGGAAGCACTTTCGTGACATCGCCACCTTAGGAATGAAACGCCATCTTTAAATGTGTTTTATTACAGCGTGTGGAAAAAAATAGAAGATGAAAAAATATTAAAACACATTTGCACACACATTCTCATTCACTCTTTACCTGTAGCTAATACAGCTCTGCTTGGCATCTTTGCACTCAGCAAAGTTTAAATCCTAAAAAAAGCATCTGCAATTACATTGTTTTTTCCCACAATGTGGATAATCTTTAAGTGATAAGGCTGCAACAGTAAACTCCATTGGAATAGTCTGGCAATCTGTTTTTTGAATTTTTCCACAAAGGCTGGGGCAGTATGATCAGTATATACCAGTGTCTCTGTAGTTGTGACAGACATAGACCTCAAAATGTTTAAGAGCTAGTAATAAGCCTAGGGTTTCTTATTTCCCCTGTTGAATATCTTTTCTGCTGTCGCTTTAGCTTTTTGGAAAAGTATCCCACTGGCCTTTATTCCTGATTCATTGTGTTGTAACTGGACTGCACCAACCCCCAGGTCACTAGCATCAATTGCTACCTTGAAGGGCTTAGTGAAATTTGGGGCAGTCAGCACTGGTTCATTAATCAAAATGGCTTTCAGCCTCTCAAAAGATGCTTGGCTCTCCTCTAACCACACTACCTTGGTTTTCTTTTTTTGTGGCAAATCTTTCAGTTGAGCAGCTGTAGTACTAACATTCGGTACAAACTTGCAATAGAAACCACACATCCCCAAGAACCTCATGATTTCTTGTTTAGTTCTAGGGGTAGGGAACTCCACCAATGCTTGTACTTTCGCTGTTCTTAACAACACTTGTCCTTGCCCTACCATATGCCCAAGGTAGGTTACTCTTGCTTTTGCAAATTCAGTTTTGGCAATGTTTATCACTAAATCAGCCGATTGTAATTTTCTAAACAGAGTTTCTAGCTGTTCCAAGTGGTCCTCCCGAGTGTCACTGTATACCAGCACATCATCAAGATAAACTACACAGTTTGGAACACTGGCTACCACTTGGTTCATTAGTCTCTGAAAAGTGGCTGGGGCATTTTTTTAGCCTGAATGGCATCACTCGGCATTGGAAAAGTCCGTCTGGTGTGATAAAAGCTGATATTTCTTTAGCTCGGGTTGTTATAGGGACCTGCCAGTATCCCTTAAACAAATCTATTTTTATCAGGAACGTGGCGCTGCCCACTCTGTCAATGCAGTCTTCTAAGCAGTGAATTGGGTAAGTGTCTGCCTTTGTGACTGCATTAACCTTTCTGTAATCTATCCCAAATCTAGTTGAACTGTCAGGTTTAGGCACTAACACAACTAGGAAACTCCAACTGCTTTGACTGGGTTCAAATAGGTGGTTTTCCAGCATGTATTGGATTTCTGCTTTTACCTGGGCCTGTTTCTCTGAACTCAAGCGATAAGGGTGCTATTTTATAGGAAAGGATTCTCCTACATCCATGTCATGTGTGGCTAAGGTACTTCCTGGTTTGTCCCTACAGACTCTTGCATATGCTGTGAGTAGCCTTGTTAGGTCTCGTTGTTTTGCATCTAAATATGAAAGCTGGTGTCTAATCTCCCTAACAATTCAGTGTTAGCTAACCGGATAGTAGGAGGTTTTTTGAGAATTGTCTAGGCCTCCTACTGCTTCATTCTCACTGTCCTTTTCATCCTTCACATTCCCTACTACATGACATACCTGTGCTTGCTTAGCCTCCTCCCGGTGATGATATTGTTTCAGCATATTGATATGACACAGCTGATTCTTTTTCCAGGGATCTGGGGTGTCAGTCGAATAATTTACTTTACCAGTTCTCTTGACCACTTTATATGGACCACTGAATCGTGCTTTCAGCGGTTCACCCTGTAAAGGCAGTAATACTAACACCTCATCCCCTGGTTGAAATGTTCGGGTCTTGGCATGCTTGTCAGCCCATTTCTTCATGGTTGTTTGGGAAGTTTTAAGGTGTTCCTGAGCCACTTTGCAGGCTCTTGTGAGCCGTTCCCAGAACATGGATATATAACCTAGCACAGATGATTTGTTTCTCTGTTCTAAAAACCTTTCTTTAATTAGTTTTAGAGGACCTCTTATCTCATGTCCATGAACTAATTCAAAAGGACTAAAATCGGTTGACTCATTAAGTGAATCCCTAGTGGCAAACAAAATAAGTTCTAGCCCTTTACCTCAATCATGGGGATATTCATGACAAGTATGCCGTGATCATCGTTTTGAGGGTCTGATGATACCTTTCTAAAGCCCCTTGTGTCTGTGGGTGTTATGCTGAAGACTTTAACTGTGTTATACCCAAATTACCCATAACATCCTGAGAAATTTTAGACATAAAACTGGAACTTTGATCCGACTGAATCTCAATTGGTCATCCATATCTTGTGAAGAACTGGGTTAACTTCTCTACCACTACCTTAGCAGAAATTGTTCTCAAGGGAATGGCCTCTGGGAACCCAATAGCCATATCCATGATAGTGAGTATATATTGGTATCCGCTTTTGTTTTCGGTAGAGTTCCTACACAGTCGACCAACACCCTGCTAGATGGTTCCCCAAAAATTGGTATGGAAATTCGAGGTGCCGGTTTTATGGCAGGTTGCGGTTTTCCCACAATCTGGCATGTATGGCACATTTTACAAAACAGCACCACGTCCTAGGAAACAGCTGGCCAGTAAAAATGTTGACTTGTGCATGATTGGGTCTTCCAAATCCCCACATGACCTGTCACTTCTTTGTAAACATCTCCCCCAAGTCAAAAAAACCCTGCTGGGTATTTATCTGTACTCATGTTGTTTGCAAACCAAGTCCAAAAGACCTTCTGATAACCTCTTTTTTAAAAAGCACAAAGTTCAGCATCTATGGAATCCTTTTCTCAGTTTTAAAACACAAGTCCTCAAAATTTAACAAAAAATGGAAGTACTTTCATAACGGTACATATTCCCATATAATCAACAATCCAAAGAAGGCAGGGCATTTAAAAGAATGGTTCAAGATATTGTACAAAAATAAAATTAAATCCTACATGGTATAGCCTTTATTGGTAATCTCTATTCACACTTGTGGAAGGTACCAGGAGAAATTTATATTTCCAATGTTATATATGGAATCATAAAAGTGAAGAATATACATGTCACAATTTATTTTTTCCCCAATGTAGAACAATTTATAAGTGCCATGGATAGAGTATGCCCTAGCATAGCGTATGTGAGAGGAGAAGGAAGCAAAGCTTGTCAAAGCAGTTTAGATGAGTCACAAAGCACTTTGATGTACTGCAGAATGTAAAGCTCTTAGGGCAGAATCTTATGCCCTTTGAAAAATTTCAGGCATTGGTTCTGACCTGACATAGGTCAGAGGTGTGCTGACAATTGAAATCTTCTGGGTGGTGGCCAGTTAACAGGCCGTTTCTGTATTTGCCATCCAATTAAGGACAGGCGAGTTCCCAAGGGAGAAGGAGGGCCCACAGCACTGGATGGATGGCAACCCCAGGGGCGGAGGAGGGAGCTGCTAAAGCAGATAGGGGAGCATGAGGGTGTCTAAAAATAGAGATGCCCTCCTAAGCCTGTTTAATATTTGAAAAAAACGTAAGACCCACAGCTTGTAGGACCTGCAGTGTGGAAGGAAAATCCCTCCACGGGAAGGGTTATGGCCAAGGCTGTGGCCTTTGCACTTCTGTGGTGCATCCATGGAGCCAGTGACAAGAGGCCCCAATGGTCCTGCTGCTGTGAGGCTGCCTCCAAGCTGCTGCCACCCTCCCAACTCAGTAGGAGGCCATTCTGACTCCGTCAGCATCAACAACTTGCCCCCAATTGGTCCCTCAATTGGCGTAATTGGCTACCTGCCACTGCCAAGTTAAATCCGCCTATTACAAGATCGCTTGGAGATGAGAACACGTTAGGGAGCTGACCCAACATGTAAGTTTCAAATTTTGCTCCCAGTCCCACCTCCAAACTCGCCAGGGATAGGCACTGACATATTGCACCACAGACATTTGACAAAATTATTGACTCAGCCACGGACATGGGGGCAATTCATCTGTATATAATTTATATAGCCAATCTAATGCCATCAAAACACAGTCCAATTTAAAACACATTTCTCCCTATAAAGTAGCTAAGCACACAAACATCAACGGAGAGCAGCACAACTGTATTAGCTAGCTCGCAAACAAAATAGTATGCAATGCCAATATGAATTACTTTTGTTGACAGAATAGGGTGGCGCAGTGGTTAGCACCGCAGCTAAATGATCCATCAGCAATAGGAAGATGGATCATTTCTTACACTGCTGTTGTCATATGATAATTTAACCCGTGATGGCCGATATTTGTGCAGTTTCTCCACCTGTTTCTAATATGTGTCTGAAGACAGGGCAGCCAACAAAAGGGTGGTGATCTCCAAATCAGGAGAATTTTACAGGATGAAGCAGACAATACTTCAGAAGAGTTATGTAAAACAGAAAAGCAGACTGGGACAGGAAGGGACAGAGATTAACGGTAGGTAGTCAAGACTAGCTTATTCATCTTGACAGGCTGTTAAACTAGGTCCTGCATTCTAAAATACAGAAACAACAGAATCTCTCAAAATGTAATTTGCTCACCAAAGCTAGTAACAAAATTAGATAAACACAATTACAAATAAAGAGTGTCCTTCAGTTCCTCCAATAAATCGATTCTCTTAATTTCAGTCTATCACTATCGATTCCAGTTCAGGTCTGACAAGATAATTATTAACAAAAAGCTTTGCTGCAAAAAGTTGAGCAGTTGTTACTGCATGTATTATTCAGTTCCAAAATGTTTAGTCACTATCTTTAACATTGTACTCCACACTAACCAATTTATGTCCAAGCCAAATCTATTCCCTGTTAGCAAAGGTGCACTTTTAACAAAGCGTAATTATATGATACAGACAACTTTCAAATGACATTGGCCACTCAGGTTATCTGCCCTCAAACTGGATAGTAAATGATGCACATTGCAGTTACTGATCTTTGACATACTTGTAAAACTTGCCCTTTAATCCAATTTGCAGCAAAACAAAATCAGTTAATGACTGTAACATGGTAGTTGAAATATAATAAATTTTTATGATGTCTTCCCTGACACTTTTTAAAACTGCAAATGCAGCAAGGATTTTGTTAAGGAATCATAGACAGTCCATCATTGATTATGGTTTATTAAAGCTATGCGTTACATTGTATTTACTAACTATTGTATATGGGGCAGCTGCATCCTGATTTTGCCAATATCACTCAGCCCCAATTCACCATATTCTTGTATTCATGAGGAACTTACAGTGCTGACTTCTGGGGATTCCTTAGATTTTCTTGCCTGTTGTCCCCTCAATACAAGTTCTGGAACAATGTGATTTCAAATGGATAGCAGCGAAATTGCGACATTTATATAGAAGTAAAAGTCCAGCAACCTCCGACATGCCACTGAGCTTGTGTCCCAGGTGAAAATAATGCATGCTAGAGTGTAGAAATCAAGACATTCCCTAAGTGACTTTTGCCATTTTAAAATGAATTTACATAACACAAGCCTTTAAACTTGTGTTTTAAAATAACCTAGCTGCTAGGTTATTTTAAAACACAAAGTTAAAGGCTTGAAGCGGGGGGGGTCCAACATTTTTCACATGGGGCCACATTACAATTTTTGTCTTAACAAAGGGGCCTGGTGAGGCAGTTTCAGAAAGATAAAGGTATTAAAAATTTATCTTACTATTAATCAAAACAGCAACAAAGATGCATGTTTTGAAGAAGCTTTAAATGAGAAGACTAATTTATTGACTTACTTTCTGGTCACTATGTTGGACACTGATTTAGTGAGATACCTGGCATTTTTTGCTTGCACAAGTAGTCAGTGTTTGCCTGTACACTTGTATCGATGCCTCTCCCTTTCTGTGTCCCTCTATCTGTGTATCCCCCCTCACTGTGTTGTCTCCCCTCTCTGTGCCATTCCCCTCCGTCATCCCCTCTCTCCCCCCTCGCTCTCTGCCCCCAGCTCTCTCTCTCTACACCCTTTTTCTGTGCCCCCACAAAACATAAAAGTAACAGTCAAATTGTGGAGGCAGTCCAGCAAAGAGCCACAACATTGATGTCTAGCATGAATAGATTAAGTTATGATGAAAGACTTGGAAATTATGGTGCTAGGTACTCCTCTCTGGTCTTGTTCTTCTCCACAACATTATGCACAGTTTTATCTACAGAAAGGGAGTGGGGGTGGGTTGGAGAAAGTCAATGAGTGTCTGTTGAAAAGATATGTAGAGATATGTGGGGCTTGTCCGTATAGTGTTGAGAGGTGTAAATGAAACAAGATGGAATGAGCTTGGAAGATGATGAATGTAAAGCCAGCTGTGTGTAATGTGGTGAGGAAGGTGTGATGAGAGTAAACAGTGGTTGTGCAAGTGGAGGATAGTATTAGTATGTGCTATGAAGATCGAAGGAAGAGGTGAGTGTGCTTGAAATGAGAAGGAGGTTACAGTGTGTCCTTGTGCTTGTATATTGTAGGTGTGTGATTGAGAAAGGGGAATTGTTGAGAGTGATGGGGAGGGGTGAACGAGGGGGAAGAGATGTAAATATGTGGAGAGCTGTACCTACCCTTGCTGCTCTTTCTAGTTCATTGAACCTGTTTTCCATTCTACCCAGGTCCTGGGGGTAAGGCTGGTGGCACTGACCCTTTCAGGCACCTCTAATCAGTCCTGCTGAGTGGTGGACTTGGGGATGCCCTTGCAGGTTTTGAGGAAAAAGCTGCTCTCTCCTTTACCTCACATCTCCACTCGGACTTCCAGTCGGGTATCTGAAAAGTGGGGAGCAGCCCTTTGACTCATCTGTCTACTGAAAATGTGATTCACAGTTATGCAATTAAAAAAATCCAAGCAGGAGATACGACATAGTTTTAAGAGGTACAAGTAGGCATTACGAGTCGCACTGGAAATTGCACGTGATGTGGGTGAGCTAGCTGAATCACACACCATCAGGAAGGCAGCCATCAATCATATTAAAATGAGGTCCAAGCAGTAAAACTGTCCTGGCTGCAAGCCGAAAACATCACAGTGGCCTGATGTCTTCCCCATCTCCCACATACACGATTTGTGTCCCAGGTTATAATTACGACTTCAGTGTCTCAATGGAGAGATTTCAGTGGTTATGGTGAGATATTTATTGTACAGATAATTTTGGAGATTAAATAGTAATCATGGCCATTTTTAAAAAAAAGTGTAACTGAGCTGGAATCTCATTTCACAGTTTCCTTTGGTGTCTGCTTGTAAAATAATATTGGGAATGGACATTATGCCTAAACATTGATTTGGGAAAATTAGGTAGTTTTTTTCAAGTATTATGAAGTAATTCTGTAAATCCTGCAGAGCTTGAAATCTGTATGATGAGCTGTTTGAGACAACCTTTGGGCACCCCAATGCAGTTAGGTCAGGTATGCCCTTGTGATCTGCCCTAAAAAGCTGTTCAGGCTAGGGGTCAATTGAAAATTTAAAAAGTGGGGTGTTTAGATTGTTGTTAGGCAAGGGAATTAATAGTTACAGAAGCAAGCACGTAGATGAAGTTAACATACAGATCGACCATAACGTGGTCGAATGGCGGAACAAGCTCGAGGGCCTGAGTAGCCTACTTCTGTTTCTATGATGGGGACAGTTGCCAGTAAATTCTGCAGAGGTTCTCAAAATCTCATGCTGTAACTTTGGATCACTGTGAAGCAGCAATAAACAATGTGAATAGAATGGTTAATATATAGCTAAGCCAGTTTATGATAAGTTGGTAGGTGTGATCAATTTTGATCACCATGCCATAAAGGAAACAGTCAAACTACAGAGGTGGCCCAGCAAAGAACCACAAAGTTGATCTCGAGCCCAATGGCTGTTTGCGTGATCTCTTACTGTATTTACGTTTGGTGATAAGGGCATCCCTGCAAAAATTCTGTCCCACAGTATGCAATGTTAGCAGAGGAACTACATATATGCAGTATGTTGGAGCCATAAACATAGCATTATATTGCAGATCTTGATACATTAAGATTATATTGATGTGTGTTGTTTCTACTTTCAGATAGTTTTCACATGCCTGTTGATTAAATGCATTGCCATGCTTTGCTTATGTGTTTTTTTCATAAGTAGTTTAAAAATAAGATTGAAATTACTTGTTCTTTCAATAATACTCTTCAAACAGAAAATGTATTCAAACATTGGATCCGTTACCTTCTCTAACATGTTCTTTTTGATCAGGGAGGGAAATTGAAAAAAAAAATTGTAAAATGGTTAGTTTTACAAAGACTGCGCATCGTTTTTCAATCATTCAAGAATGAATCCTTCAGAGATATAGGCGTAAAAATCAGTTGATGCTATGCCCGTTTTACAGACTTAAAATAGATAATGTGGCAGGTGCCATGTACATTTGCAGGTCACCAGCAATACGTAGCTGAAGTTCGTGCTCGAAGTGTGCCACCTGTCATACTGGTAAAAGCTCCAGTATAAGGGTATCAGGCCCATTCTTAAAACAGACATTTGGCCCTTAGTACCTGCAAATAAGGGGCCTAATGCCTGTTTGAAGACCACTTCCTGAAATTGAGCAGACCTGAATGCAGTCTTTGCTAGGTTGTCACCAAAATGATAAGTCCTTCTAATATACTTAGCTGAATTTGGAGCTGGAGGGAGCAGGAGTATTCCAAGTTTAGTCTTCATCTTGCTGTAGCTCTTGATATCCTAATACTATTGGTCTTTGGTTCCTTATTAATTATATATTTTTGACATATTCTCTGTACAAAATGACACAAATTAAGGTAATTACCCCTACCAGTATTAGAAGACTTGATAGTCATTTTAAAGACAAAATGATACCAACATTTTTCAGGAAAGAAGATTGCCCGTACTTTGTAAATGAAGCGAATAATCTGCAAAATCAGGCATGGTCAGCATAAAAATGAATGGTGAATGTTAATAGTGAAATGCCCAATCAGAGACTCAACCAAAAAATATATCCCACTGTGTTTGCAGATCGTGTTTCAGTTAATCTGATATCTGCAGCCTAATCTTCCAGTCTAACCATAGCATTAGATCCATCACACCAGTAGGGAGTTGCATGTTCAATATACAACCCTTTCTTCATATGTGGCAAAAGGAAAATACTGCAGGTGCTGGCAATCTGAAATAAAAACAATAAATTCTGGAAACGCACAACACATCCGGCAGCATTTATGGAGAGAAAACAGAGTTAACATTTCAGGGCAATGACCTTTCATCAGAACGGGCGAACTGCGAGTAGGTATTCCATTAGCTTTTCTGCCAGCTCTTCGTGGGATAGAGCACAAGGACAAATTCTACAATCAAAAGCAGAGGCAGGTGTGCCTGCATCTCAGTCAGGTGCAAGGCATATGGATCTATCTCAGGACATGTGTTTAAAACCCAACACAGGGCTGGAGGCGGGGGTGCCGTAAAACCGAGTGGGAGCCAGGGGGTGCTGTTCCCGTCGCCTACCTGCCCCTGCTGCCATTTTACCAACAGTGGGGGAGGTGGAAAATGGCTTGCCTTCCCCAGGTCACTACTTAATCTAGAGCTCTTTCTACATGCTGCCCCAGTGGGAAAGGGAAAGAAATGATTGTCTTCTGTCTTTTCCCAAAGGGTTTCTGGAAGGGCAGGGGTGGCTCAGTGTTTTTTTTCACATAAGCACAACAACCGATTACAGCTGGAGATAACCATGACAAGGCCAAATGTATCACAAAATGGATCCTGGCAATTGCTGAGAGCACAAAGACTTGGAGAAATTCTGCAGAGGTGCTCAACAGTTAACACAAAGATATCCGACAGACCAAATACATACTCGAGTAACCTGGTTCAAAAAACAATGCTGAACTTTGCATTTGAACTTCCAGGCAGTGTTCTGAACAATGACATTGCATGAGAGAGAATCCTGCAAGCATAAGTGATATATGAAATTTCCTCTGCTATTCTCGGCAGAGTTTTTGGAATATATATTTTCTATATAGTAACCCCTGATTCCCTATAATAGTTTAAATAGCAAAGTGTTGACCTCGACTGCCATGGCGCTCTCATAATATTGTAGGATATTAAAGTCAAGTGGGAAGACAGGTGAACAAACTCCAGCATCCTCACTGAAGCCAATTCCTCCAGCATTGCAACCATGATTATGTGAAATTAGTTCTGCTGGTATGGACACTGTATCTGCATGCCTTTGGGTTCCGAAGTAGATCCGCTTCTCGCAATTTAAGGAAGGCACCTGATCTCAAGGAGGACAGGGAAAATGTTTTAAAGACACTCTGAAGGCCTCATTGAAAAGGGGGCAAATTATATCGGTGCATGGGAGGAAATTGCCACAAACCATACCACGTGGCAGTGCCTCATCCAACAAGCTGCAACACAGTTGGAAACTGAATGCATAAACTCTGCTGTGGAGAAGCAAAAAAAGTGGAAGGAGATAGAGCAGAATTCTGGCTTGAGAAACACCCTCAGGGCAACTCCTGTCCTCTCTGCCCAACCATATGTCTCATACTATACACCCATTGCACAAAATGTATCTGTAAGGCAAATTTCTCCTACAAATTAGATAGTGGGGAATTCAATTTTAAACCACATTTTAGAATGCCAACAACAAGTTGTATTTATATAGCACCTTTCATGTGGGAAAATGACCCAAGACGTTTCACAGGAGGGTTAGGATACAAAGTTTGACACCAAGCCGCATAAGAAAATATTAGGGCAGATGACTGAAAGCTTCATCAAAGAAGCATTGTCTTAAAGGAGTAATGAAATGCAAAGAGGTTTAGTGAAGGAATTCCAAAGCTTAGGGCATAGGCAGCTGAAGGCAATACCACATTTTAGAAGTAGATTTACATAAATTGTATAAAAGAAACACAAGCATACTTCAATGTGGCCAGAAAATTGAGTTTATGCACTGCATGCAGTCAGGGCTTCATGTGCATAGGATCTCATCAAGCCTGAATCTCTAACCCCCAACACCAAAAAAAAACATGAGGAAGACATACCCATGCTTGATATATTTATAGATTTCAGTTAGGTTCTCTGGTGAATTTGCTATCCTGCATTCTTTTATTGGATTCATCTGTCTCTGACAGCATGTAGTCTTTAAGCTTTGACAAATTCCCATTTTGTAGCTTCAAACATTGCCAAGAATTTAATTCCCAGTGGGCCTACTGACAGACATTTACCCTGTAATCTCCCATCCATAACATGAGTCTGTTTCTGCTTTTTGTTTGCTGCAGCATATGCCATAATTTTCAGCTGTTTCAGTGACCCATTTTGAATCTAGTCTTCTAATAGAGCTTTTACATGTATTAATATGCTTTTATTTTATAATGAATCTCTGAACCCTCTGGCACACACTGATTCAAAAATAATTACTTAAAACTTATGACATTTAACTACAGAACTGTGTGGAAGTTAATCTTGACAAATATTGATCAGCATGGAAATATTTGTAGACATTTGAGAGTGATCAAAAAACATCAATGACAATTCACATTCAGCACCCAAAGTGATTTTAAAGAACTGTACATGGATTGAAATTGTATGTTCCTGGACTCATGATGCCCTGCAGTGAAAGCGATGTTGTTTCTAGAAAACTCCATGATTGAGTAAACAGCTCCCTCCCTCAGGCTAAGCACATCTCAATGCTTGTTCATCTGGCCATGAATGAACACAGATGATCGGAACAGAGACTGAGAATACAACGTTTCCTTCCTTCTGTCTTTTTCAGGAACCAAACAAAAACAGTGTAGGGTCTCTGAGGCGATTTCTTACGAAGTTCTTTCCAAATTTTTTCAGATCCTTCCCCCATCTCCACACCTTGACCTTTGAATAATATGCTGTCTTTTGTAACCTCTGATTTTTCATTAGAATCAGATTGGTATATAAAGTCAACTTATAAGAAGTGACTTATTGGGATGAGTAAGATGATAGCTAATGTTGTATTCAGCAATTCCTTTTGGCAATCAATTTATGCCTCTCCGGTGAAGAATAGGCAGAGAAAAACATTAATTTAGGCCATAATATTTTGTTGTGTGTGTAGGACCCTCAACCTCAGTCATTACAAATGTCACTGCACAAAAGGAAATGAAAACTGGGGTGGTAAACCTGACTGAAAATATTTCTTCTCATCTGTGCCAACTCATTCTTTTCCAGGAGTTCAAAATTGTGGAATTCCTTATCTTGCCAGTTTTTCCTCTTCCTACAATCTATAGGGTTTGGAAAGCCTAAGCTTGGGATCAGCTCATCACTACTTCTTGATTATCCTTGCCATCTCTTTCACTATTTTCATCCTGATGGTGTCTTACATAAGACTTTCACTTTGGTTTCTCAATTCTATTGTATTGCTTCTCCTCCATAAAGAATGGAAGATTAATACTCAGATTTTCAATTTATATTTGGCATCTCAGGTACTAATTCATTGTAACAAGAGTATGATTCTATTCAGTTAAGAATCAGGTGAGTAGGAAACATTAAAATATTTTCATTATATTTAAGAACATATGAAATAGGAGCAAGTGTAGCCATCACTAAATTAAATGGTCCATCATTTAATAAAATCATGGATGATCCTTGACCTCAGCTCCACTTTCCTGCCGATCCTCCTTAGAGTCCTAAACTCTATCGATCTCAGCCTTATATATACTCTACGACTGAGCATCCACAGCTCTCTGGGGTAGAGAATTCCAAAGATTCACAACCCCTTGAGTGAAGAACATTCTCCTAATCTAAGTCCAAAATGGCTGTTGCCTTATCCTGAGAATATGCCCCCTAGTTCTAGACTCTCCAGACAGGAGAAACAGCCACTCAGCATCTACACTGTCAAGCCTTCTCAGAATCTTATATGTTTCAATGAGATCATCTCTCATTCTTCTAAACTCCAAAGAAACACTAAGGGGCAAAAAACATTAGTGGGGGTTGTATATAGACCCCCAAACTGTAGTGGTGATGTTGGGAATGGCATTAAACAGGAAATTAGAGACGCATGCGATAAAGGAACATCTGTAATTATGGGTGAATTTAATCTGCATATAGATTGGGCAAATCAAATTAGTCACAATATCGTAGAAGAGGAATTCATGGAGTGTATAAGGGATGGTTTTCTGGACCAATACGTTGAGGAACCAACCAGAGAACAGGCCATCCTAGACTGGGTATTGTGTAATGAGAGAGGAATAATTGACAATATAGTTGTGCGAGACCCCTTGGGGATGAGCGACCATAATATGATAGAATTCTTCATCAAGATGGAGAGTGACGTAGTTGATTCTGAGACTAGGTCCTGAATCTTAATAAAGGAAACTACGAAGGTATGTGGCGCAAATTGACTATGATGGATTGGGAAATGTTACTTAAAGGGATGACGGTGGATAGGCAATGGCAAACATTCAGCATGGATTTTAGAAAGGGAAATCATAGGAAGATAGGAACAGGAGTAGGCCATTCAGCCCCTCAAGCCTGTCCCGTCATTCAATGACATCATGGCTGATCTGTGGCCTACCTCCATGTACAAGCCTTTGGCCCATATCCCTTAATATCTTTGCTTAACAAAAGGCTATCTATCTCAGAATTAAAATTAACAACTGTTCTAGCTTCAACTGTTGTCTGTGGGAGAGAATTCCAAACCTCTACCACCCTTTGCATGAAGAAGTGCATCCTAACATCTCTCCTGAACGGTCTAATCCTAATTTTTAGATGATGTCCCCTAGTTTTGGAATCTCCAACCAGTGGAAATAGTTTATCTTTATCTAGCCTGTCTTTTCCTGTTAATATCTTGAAGACTTGGATCAGATCACCGCTTAACCTTCTAAATTCTAGCGAAAACAGGCCTAATTTGTGTAATCTCTCCTCGTAACCTAACCCCTGTAGTCCAGGTATCATTCTTGTAACCTATGTTGCACTCCCTCCAAGGTCAATTTATCCTTCCTAAGGTGTGGTGCCCAGAACTGCACATGGTACTCCAAGTGAGGTCTAACCAGGGTTTTGTACAGCTGCAGCATAACCTCTGTGTCTTTATGCTCCAATCCTCTAGATATAAAGGCTAGCATTCCATTAGCCTTTTTGATTATTTTCTGCAGTTGCTCATGGCATTTTAAAGATCTATGCACCTGAACCCCCAAGTCTATTTGGACATTCACTGTACTTAACCTCTTCCCATTCAGAAAGTACCCTACTCTATCCTTTTTTGGTCCAAAATGGATAATTTGGAAAAATGGTTAACTTGCCCGCATTGAAATCCATCTGCCACAGTTTTGCCCACTCACCTAGTCTGTCAATATCTCTTTGCAATTTTATGCTAATATCTAGACTGTCTACAATGCCGCCTAACTTTGTATCATCAGCAAATTTGGATATATGACTTATTATGCCATCATCCAAGTCGTTAATGAATAATGTGGATAATTGAGGCCCCAACACAGATCCCTGCGGGACACCACTAGTCACATCCTGCCAATCGGAGTACTTACCCATTATCCCCACTCTCTGTCGCCTACTACTCAACCAACTTCCTAATCATGTCAATAATTTGCCCTCAACTCCATGGGTTTCTACCTTTGTTAACAGTCTCTTATGTGGGACTTTATCAAATGCCTTCTGGAAGTCCATATAAAAAACATCCACTACCTTATGTCACCTCTTCAAAAAATTCAATGAGATTTGTCAGACATGCCCTTCCTGTCATGAATCCATGCTGGCTGTCCCTGATTAACTGAAATTTTTCTAGGTGTTCAGTCACCCTATCTTTGATTATAGACTCCAGCAACTTGCCCACCACAGATGTCAGGCTAACTGGTCTGTAATTTCCTTGGTTCCCCCTTTCACCCTTAAAAAGTGGAGTGACGTGCAACTTTCCAATCCAGAGGGACCATTCCTGAATCTAGGGAACTCTGAAAGACTATAGTTAGGGCATCTACAATGTGCTCCCCTACTTCCTTTAACACCCTCAGATGGAAACTGTCAGGTCCTGGGGATTTCTCACTCTTTAGTTTCATTAATTTCCTTGTTACCTATGTTTTACTTACGTTAATTGTATTAAGCCCCTGTCCCCAACGGCTATTATTTTTTACGGGACGACTGGCAAGTTATTCTCCTTTTTAACTGTAAATACTGAGGCAAAGTAATCGTTCAACATATCTGCCATTTCTCCATTATCAATGACAATATCTCCATTTTCAGCTTTTAGTGGGCCGACATTGCTCTTGACCACCCGCTTTCCGTTTATGTAACTATAAAATTTCTTGTTGATTTTGATGTCCATTGCAAGTTTCCTTTCATAATCTCTTTTAGTAGCTCTTATAAGCTGCTTTGTGACTCTTTGCTGGTCTTTGTATTGATCCCATTCGGCCGGATCTGTGCTGCATTTTGCATTTTTGTAAGCCCTTTCTTTTTGTTTTATGGTATTCCTAATCTCTTTAGTTGTCCAAGGCTGTTTTTTCTGTGAAGTGGAGATTTTTCCTCTCGGGTATATACTCGCTCTGTATTTCATTAAATGTTTCTTTAAATATTCTCCACTGTTCTTCATTCGTTTGACCCAATAACAGATCTGCCCATAATAAAAACAAGAAATGCTGGAACCACTCAGCAGGTCTGGCAGCATCTGTGAAAAGAGAAGCAGAGTTAACATTTCGGGTCAGTGACCCTTCTACGGAACTACGGACCCTTCTACAGATCTATCCACTTTACCGTGGACAGTCTCTGTCTCATCCTGGCAAAGTCAGCCTTACCCAAGTCTAAAATTCTAGTAGCTGATTTGTGCTTTTCACTTTCAAATGCTACCTTGAATTCGATCATGTTGTGATCACTATTTGATAAATGTTCACGCACAGATAGGCTACTAATTAAATTTGGCTCATTACTCATAACTAAATCTAATATTGCCTGTCCCCTTGTTACATCTAAGACATATTGCTCTAGGAAACTATCCCGGACACATTCCAGAAATACACTACCTTTCTGACAGGTGCTAATCTGCCTCTCCCAATCTATGTGTAAGTTAAAATCCCCCATTAATACTACTCTGCCTTTATTACACACTTGCCTTATTTGTGCATTTATATAACTAACACCTCAGAACTGCTACCGGGGGTCTATACACAACACCTATTACAGTTTTAGATCCTTTTCTGTTCCTCAATTCCACCCATAAGGTCTCCACTGGATGCTTTCCCTTCATTATATCCTCCCTCACCAATGAGGTGATATTATTTCTAATCAGTAAGGCTACTCCATCCCCTCTGCCATTTTCCCTGTCCCTCCTGTAAACTTCATAACCAGGTATATTTAATTCCTGGTCCGGACCATCCTGCAGCCACGTCTGCGCAATGGCCACCACATCATAATCTTCCATTTGAATTTGCGCCTGAAGCTCATCTAGTTTATTCCTTACACTCCGTGCATTTGTATATAGAACTCTTATTTGGGCTATACTTCCTAACCTGTCCCTCAGCACTGATGCTATACTCGTCTGTTTATTATTTCTCTCTTCTGGTTTAACCAGTATACTTCTTGCAGTTTGGTAACAATCAGCCTCACCACTAACCTGCACCCCTACCTTCTCCTTTAACTTCCTGTTTTTCCATGCAACTGAGCCCTCCCCCCCACTATTTAGTTTAAAGCCCTATCTGCAGCCCTAGTTATGCAATTCGCCAAGACTCTGGTCCCAGCATGATTCAGGTGGAGCCCATCCCATCAGAACAGCTCCCTCCTTCCCCAGTACTGGTGCCAATGTCCCATGAATTCGAACCCAATTCTCCCACACCAATCTTTGAGCCATGCATTTACCTCTTTAATCTTATTGACCCTTTGCCAATTTGCTCGTGGCTCAGGTAGTAATCCGGAAATTATTACCTTTTTGGTTCTGCTTTTTAATCTAGCCCCTAACTGCTCATATTCCCTCAGCAGAACCTCTAACCTTGTTCTACCTATATCGTTGGTACCTACGTGGACCACGGCAACTGAATCTTTCCCCTCCCACTCCAAGTTCTTCTGCAACCCAGATGAGATATCCCAAACCCTGGTACCAGGTAGGTAACAGAGCCTTCGGGACTCTCGATCCTGGCCCCAGAGAACAGTGTCTATCTATGCCCCTAAGAATACTATCCCTGATTACGACTATATTTCTCTTTTCTCCCCCCACTTGAATGGCTCCCTGTACGACGATACTGTGGTCAGTTTGCTCATCCTCCCTACAGTCCCTGCCCTCGTCCACATAGGGAGCAAGAATCTCAAACCCGTTGGACAAGGACAATGGCTGAGGCTCCTGCAGCACTACCTCCTGGATCCCTCTACCTGCCTCACTCATAGTCACACCTTCCTGTCCCTGACCACTGGCCAAATTCAAGGTAGTTAATCTAAGGGGGTGACTGCCTCCTGAAATACAGCGTCCAGGTAACTCTCCCCCTCCCTGATGTGTCGCAGTGTCCGAAGCTCAGTCTCCAGCTCATCAACTCTGAGCCGGAGTTCCTCAAGCACCCAACACTTGCTACAGATGTGTTCACCAGATGTGTTCACAATGGGCTCCACCAGCTCCCACATCATGCAGGTACAACACATTGCCTGGCCCTGCATCTCTATTTTATATAATTAGATTTTAATTTGTTATTTAAATTTCTGACTGGTCTTTAGTTTTTTTAAACCACTTTAGTCTTTAGTTTATATACTTTTAAATCAATCAAGTCATACTCTATGTTAATTCAATTAAATTAAATTGAAAACTTACCTAAATACTGACCCCAGCTGCTCTCTGAATCTCTGCTCTCACTGTTCAATGTGACGTCACTCTGATGTCACTTTTCGATTTTTTTTTTTCCCTGCTCCTCGGGCTCCGCTCCTCTCTGCCTCTCTCCCACACAGGTTTTTTGGCACACTTTTTATACCTCCGGTCCTGCCGCTCCTCGGGCTCCGCTCCTCTCTGCCTCATGCTTGACAAATCTGCTAGAATTCTTCGAGGATGTAACTGGTAGAGTTGATGAGGGGGAGCCGATGGATGTGGTTAATTTGGACTTTCAGAAGGCTTTCGACAAAGTCCCACATAAGAGATTAGCGTGTAAAATTAAAGCCCAAAGGATTGGGGGTAGTGTATTGCGATGGATAGAAAATTGGTTGGCGGACAGGAAACAAAGAGTAGGAATAAATGTGTCTTTTTCCGAATGGCAGGCAGTGACTAGTGGGGTACCTCAGGGATTGTTGCTAGGACCCCAGCTTTTCACAATACAGATTAATGATTTAGATGAGGGAACTAAATGTAATATCTCCAAATTTGCAGATGACACAAAACTAGGTAGGAGGGTGAGTTGTGAGGAGGATGCAGAGAGGCTTCAAGGTGATTTGGACAAGTTGAGTGAGTGGGCTAATGCATGGCAGATGCCATATAATGTGGATAAATGTGAGGTTATCCACTTTGGTAGCAAAAACAGGAAGACAGATTATTATCTGAATGGCTATAAACTGAGAGAAGGGAATATGCAGCAAGACCTGGGTGTTCTCATACACCAGTCGCTGAAGGTAAGCATGCAGGTGCAACAGGCGGTAAAAAAGACAAATGGTATGTTGGCCTTCATAGCGAGAGGATTAGAGTACAGGAGCAGGAATGTCTTGCTGCAATTATACAGGGCCTTGGTGAGGCCACACCTGGAATATTGTGTGCAGTTTTGGTCTCTTTATCTGAGGAAGAATGTTCTTACTATAGAGGGAGTGCAGCGAAGGTTTACCAGACTGATTCCTGGGATGGCGGGACTGACGTATGAGGAGAGATTGAGTCGGTTAGGATTATATTCGCTGGAGTTCAGAAGAGTGAGGGGGGAATCTCATGGAAACCTATAAAATTCTAACAGGACTTGACAGGGTAGATACAGGAAGCATGTTCCCGATGGTGGGGGAGTCCAGAACCAGGGGTCATAGTCTAAGGATACGGGGTAAACCTTTCAGGAATGAGATGAAGAGAAATTTCTTCACCCAGAGAGTGGTGAGCCTGTGGAAATTGCTACCACAGAAAGCAGTTGAGGCCAAAACATTGTATGTTTTCAAGAAGGAGTTAGATATAGCTCTTGGGGCGAAAGGGATCAAAGGATATGGGGGGAAAGCGGGAACAGTTTACTGAGTTGGATGATCAGCCATGATCATAATGAATGGCGGAGCAGGCTCGAAGGGCCGAATGGCCTACTCCTGCACCTATTTTCTATGTTTCTATGATTTCCCTTTCTTAAAACCATGTTGACTTAGCCTAATCATATGAGGATTTTCTATGCGCCATGATACCTCTTCCTTAATGGATTCCGCATTTTCCTGATGACTGATGTCAGGCTAACTGGCCTGTAGTTCCTAATTTTCTCTCTCCTGCCTTTCTTGAATAGCAGTGTTACATTTGCTCCCTCCCAATCCATTGGGACTGTTTGAGAATCTAGGAAATTTTGGAAGATCACAACCACTGCATCCTCTATCTTCGTAGCCACCTCGTTTGGAGCCTCAGGATGTAGGCTGTCAGGTCAGGGCGATTTGTTGGCTTCCAGTCCTATTAATTCCTGCAGCACTTTTCCTTTACTAATATTAGTTACTTTATAGGTGGAGGGGGGGGGGGTGGGTGGGTGTGGCAATGAAGATTGGTGCAGCGGAGGCTTGCCAACGGCAGCAGGCCCCATGCCGATCTCGGCGGCAACAGCAAGGCCTCGTGGCGGCTGCCCCGCCGCTCAGCAACGGGACCCTCATTTCAATATGTCAACTAATATCCATACTTGATTTAATGAGGGTCCTATCGCCTCCTAAATCGCCGCACCGATCTTCATTCGGGCAGCCGATAATGCCGCGCCTTCGAATCCCCGTTCTTGGAAACGTGGCATGGCACCTGTGGGGAGGGGGTAGAAAGATTTCTTTCTGTGTGGGAGAGGGGTAGCAAGGTTAAAACTATTTGGATTGGTTGTGGGGTGATGGGAAGGAATAAAGGGCAACGTTGCCGAACTTTGGAGGGTGGAAAGGGCAAATTCTCATATTTGCATTCTGAGGGGGAAAAGGGCACAAATGGCCAGAAATGCTATGGGGGGGGGTGGGGGGAATGCATTCAAAGATCATGTAATTCTGTTTTGTTGCAATGTAACTTACCTGGCCCTTTAATTTTTAAATGTCCATTAAGGGCTGTAAGCCCTTTAAAAATGGCGCCTGCACATTGGCGCCAGACACTGTTGCCTACAACGGCTCGCCCACCCCCTCCACAGGGAGCATCGCAGGCGTTGGGTGCCGCACCATGCTAATGAGCCGCTACGTTTGAAATCGTTGCAGCTCCGTGATGCAGTGCCCGTGCGGGCAGACCAAATTCTTTTACGTCCACCACCTACTTTGGTGGCAGACTCTTAAAATGCAGCCCTTAATATTTGTTTAAAGACTCAGCCTTTTCCTTAATCTTCATTATAATTTTTCCTAAGGGACCCATGTTCACTTTTGCTACTCTCTTCCTTCTTACATAATTGCAGAAGCTCTTGCAATCTGCTTTTATATTTCTGCCTTGTTTACTCTCATATACTACTTTCTCCCTTGTTATCAATTTTTGGTCACCTTTTCCAGATAGCTAAAGCTTTCCCAATCCTCAGGCTTACCGTTCTTTTTGGCAATATTATCAGCTTCTTCTTTTAATCTAATACTATCCTTAAACCCTTAACCATGGAATTTATCAATGGAATACAGTTTCACTGAGAATTATGAAATACTAGCAGAGACCTGCAAAACATTTGCAGTCAAATTAGTATCTTTATTGCAGCAGTACTTATTTAAATACAGGATTTCTAGTTATTCTTTCACCAAAGACTTGAACAGAATCAAAACCTCTCACTCTGGAAAAGCTACATAAAGCTGCCCATGTGTAAAAATAGGCTGAGGAGTATAACTAAAAATTTTGTCAAGAATCTGGCCTTGTGACTTGTTTATAGTCATAGAATATGAAAGTCTAATTGGGAACTGTTTTCTCCTGAGTTGAAAAGGCTGATTTACATCTGATGAGCTCAATATTATTTGAGGAATAAACACTCTATTTCCTTGAAATCTGCCTGTTATAATTTCAGCATCTATCTTTGAAGAAAACAGCTTCCTAACAAACAATCTTGTTCCATGACCAAGTCCTTGTTTTGGATTCAAGTTTCGTAGCAGCATTATACCTGCTCTTTCCTTGGGTCTAAGTTTGTGCAGTGGCATGTTGATTGGAGTTAGACTGTGTAGAAACTCTGGAGGGTAAAGACTGTTCTCATCTTCTTTGTTTATAGAATCAATGCTGATGTATTCTTTTAATTCACCTGACAGCTTTTCTAAAACTTTTTCATTCAGATCTAGTGAATCTTCATTTTGAGCATAAAGATTAGTTTTTGAATAATAAGTTGTAACAAACAATTGAATCAAACACCATCCCATCCTGCTTTTGCCACCCCCATCCCTCCCATCAATTCCATCCCATCCCATCCCTGATGGAAACAAACTCTCCAGCCAGGGTAACTTTGTTCTTGGGCTCCCCTTACCTTCTGCTGTTTTTGTTCTCTACCAACCCCACTGCCACCACCAACCATTGGCAGCTGCACATGCATCACATGCTCCAGTCCTCCACACAGCCCACATGTGCCAGGCAGCACCCACCAAATAAACCCTCCAACAGACCTGCCCCTTAAACTGACCAATCAAAACAGTCCGGACAGACATAAACCTGAGTAGTATTATAGATTTTTTTAAATGTTCACTATTGCCCATTTAGCATCATACCTTTTGATTGAATTTCCCAATCTACCTCAGCCAACTGGCCCCTCGTACCTGTGTAATTGGCTTTATTTAAGTTCAGTACTCTAGTTCTGGACTTACGTAGGTCACTCTCAAATTCAATGTGAAATTCTGTCATGTTACATTTAAATTAATTAAAGCATTAAAATGAGTAAAATTGAATTTGATAGAGCCAGTATTCCATTAGGTGACTTGATAAGTATATCAGAACACAAACTACATCTTAAGTATCACCATTAAGCATTTATCTATTTACAATATGGAATTTTCATTCTAGGCTAAATTCACCAATCTTAGCAGCAGCTGCTGTTGGAGGGAAGTGGGGTTATAAAATTATGGCATCAATTCTCTGTTCCATGCTTTCTTCAAAGGTGTCTTGCTCCTGGATCAGCAGCATCAGGTAATGTATCTTTATGTTTCAGATCACTGTGAGTAAAATTTTCAGTGCAACAGACAAATCCGCTGCCATATGGCCAGTCATTTCACTATATTACCTGTGAACCGGATCATTCTACTGTGCCCTGACTCAGTTGATAAATGCTGTGTCTGATGTGGGACTGAGTCATACACCATTAATGTCTCAATTTACAGCCTATGCTGAGTTAGTTGATTCCAGTTGAGGCATTACTGTGACTGCTACAATTGGCCTCAATGTCTTGGGATAGGATGGAGACAATCAGCTAACATTGTCACTCCTGATCACTATCATCACCCGTGCAGTTAAATACATATTTGGATGCCGGGTCAAGATAGGATTGAGCTCAGCCATAGTTGATAGCCTGCCACCACTCACTCTATAATTACAAATATAAACACCTACTTTACAAATTACTGGAGAGTACCCAGAACTAGACTCGATTATCAGTCAGTGCTTTCATAAAGGAAGGAAGAATATTAAATGGAAAAGTATCAAGTTCTTGTAGAAGAAAATGAAGGATAATTTGAAAATGTTTCTCTTTTTCCTTAATCCTGTCTGAAGATTAGGAAACTTGGTGAGTTACTGTTCTTTAAGCAGGAATGGTAGCATAGTGGTTATCTTACTGGACTAATAATCCAGAGGCCTGTTCTAATGCTCTGAAGATATGGGGCTGAAATTTATCTCAGTGTCAGGAATCTCAGGGATGGGCTGGAAGGCAGGGGGCAATCCAACCGAGGCCCTCTATCGGACCCCTGGCCAAATTCAACGGCGGGCAGGTAACTAACTGCCCACAGTCGGTGATGCTGTCCCTTTAAGGGACAAGATCCCACCCAAGAGCTGCCAGCCAATGAGAGGGCCAGCAGCTCTACAGTACTGGCAGCATCACTGGGAGTGGTGGCCACTGCTGGTACTGCAGGGGGCCCAGAGCAGCAAAGATGGAGAAGGTGCTGGGACCAAGGTAAGTAGGGTTGGAGTCGCCAGGGCCAGTCAGGCAGACCCCAGCAAGAGCGTGGGATTTTGTTGGTGAGGGCAAGGTGTGCCATCTTGCCGTGGAGGTGGCCATTGCCACTGGGGAGCCCTCCGTGGGACGTGGCTTGCTCCCAAAGGAGAGAACCCCCCCCCCACCCCATCCCAAAGCCTGCTAGGAGACCGCCAGATCTCACCTGGCTGTGTCTTCACATGGTGGAGGGCACTCCCGACGTTGGCTAAATGCCGGTAGAGGCAGGAGATGGCCCTTAAGTAGCCTGGGCCACTTAAGTGGCTTAATTGGCATCCCAGCAGGCTTCCCGTCCGCCACGGTGCTCGCCATAGATAAAATGGCAAGGGACAGGAAAATGTCAGGCATGCTGCCCGACACTACTCCATGCCATTTTGTCAGATAAAATCCAGCCCTTGAGTTCAGCTGCCTCCACAGCAGCTAGTGAATTTAAATTCAATTAAATAAATCTGGAATATAAAGCTAATATCCGTAATTGTAACCATGAAACTACCAAATTATTGTAAAAACCTTTTGGTTCATCAATGCCCTTTAGGGAAGGAAATCTGCTGTTTGTATGACCTACATGTGACTACAGAGCCATAGCAATGTGGTTGACTCTTAACTGCCCTCTGAAATGGCCTAGCAAGTCATTCAGTTGTATAAAACTACTACGACAAAGAATAAAACTGGATGGACCACCTGGCCTTGACCTAGGCAGCAGACACAACAAAGGCCCACCCAACCCAGTCGACCATGCAAAGTCCTCCTCACCTGGGACACCAGAGAGACCTGGGAGATGGGAGAGGCTGCAGATCTGGGAGGAATCGCACTGGAGGGGCAACTATAAATTAAGACCGGGGCTTGAGGCCCACACTTACATGGGAGACTGGAGAGGCAGTAGACCTGGGAGGAATCGCACTGGAGGCAACTATAAACCAAGACCAGGGCTCGAGGCCCATACTTACGCGGGAGACCAGAGAGGCATCGGACCTGAGAGGAATTGCACCAGAGAGGCAACTATAAACCAAGACCAGGGCTCGAGGCCCACGCTTACGCGGGAGACCGGAGAGGCAGCAGACCTGAGAGGAATCGCACCGGAGAGGCAACTATAAATCAAGAGCGGGGCTCGAGGCCCACACTTACGCGGGAGACTGGAGAGGCAGCGGATCTGGGAGGAATCGCACCGGAGAGGCAACTATAAATCAAGACCGGGGCTCGAGGCCCACACTTATGTGGGAGACCAGAGAGGCAGCAGACTTGGGAGGAATCGCACTGGCGAGGCAGCGGACCTGGGAGGAATTGCAGCGGAGAGGAAGTGTCTCGGCTGTGGCTGGTGGTCAGCATGCACTGCGTTTGAAGAATGAAAAAAAACTAACAGTGATATCACGGGAAAGCCATAAGCTGATTGGTTGGTGAGTAACTTCTGTTAGAGAGTGCCTGTAAATAGCTGGAGAATCAGAAGAAGAAAGCAGTTTTTTTTAACACTCAAATAGCTACCTTATAAGTGGTAAGGTTAGTATTATCATGGTTTTAGTTGGTTTAATTTATTACTAATTACTAATTAGAAAGTGCTGTTTGGACAGAGTGTAAGGCTGTGATTTTGAGAGAGAGTTCAGTGACAAGGGGAAAGAGGTTCTGCTTTTCTTTTTCTGCCTTTTCAGCCTCCACTATTTGGTTCTTAGTTCAGTAGAGGGGTAGAAGCTGATTGGCAAGTAACTGGTAAGTTATTCTGCTTATTACACTAAAAATAATTAGTTTGTAAAGCCAAGGTATGGCAGGGCGGCTCAGCCGAGTGAAATGTGCCTCCTGTAGTATGTGGGAAGTCGGGAAGCACCATGTGTCCTTGACAAATATATCTGCAGGAAGTGTCGCCAGCTGCAGAAGCTTGAGCTCCAGGTTTTGGAACTTGAGCGGCAGCTGGATTCACTGTGGTGCATCCATGAGGTAGAAAACTATGTGGATAGCATGATTAGGGAGGTGGTCACACCACAGGTTAAGAATGCGCAGGCAGAGAGGGAATGGATGACCGCCAAGCCATCTAAGAGAACCAGGCAGGTAGTGCAGGAGTCCCCTGAGTCAATCTCGCTTGCTAACTGGTTTTCCATTTTGGATACTGGTGAGTGTGATGGTTCCTCAGAGGAGTGTAGCAGCAGCCAAGTCCGTGGCACTACGGGTGGCTCAGCTGCACAGGAGGGGAGGAAGAAGAGTGGAAGGGCAATAGTGATAAGGGATTCGTTAGTTAGAGAAACAGACAGGCATTTCTAGGGCTGCAGACATTACACCAGGATGGTATGTTGCCTCCCCAGTGCCAGGGTCAAGGATGTCACAGAGCGCCTGCAGAACATTCTTCTGGGGGAGGGTGAACAGCCAGAGATCATGGTCCACATTGGTACCAACGACATAGGTAAGAAGAGGGATGAGGTCCTGAAAGCAGAGTTTTAGGAGTTAGGAAAGAAATTAAAAAGCAAGACCTCAAAAGCAGTAATCACAGGATTACTCCCAGTGCCACATGCAAGTGAAATAGGATTAAATGATTTAACATGTGGCTGGAGAATTGGTGTAGGAGGGAAGGCATCAGATTTATGAAGCATTGGAATCTGTTCTGGGGTAGGTGGAACCTGTACAAGATGGACGGGTTGCACCTTAGCAGGACCGGGACTAACATCCTCTCAGGGAGATTTGCTAGTGCTGTTGGGGAGGGTTTAAGCTAAATTATCAGGGGGTTGGGAACGTAAGAGGGAGCTCAGATTGGAGGGAAGCAAAACTGGTAACAGGGAAGTAGAGAAGTAGTAAGCGAAATTGGAAGGCAGGCCAGACAAAGGAAACCATCAAATTGGATCGGAATGAGGAATAATGTCAAGACTAAGTTAAGGGGACTCTATCTGAATGCATGCAGCATTTGCAACAAGGTAGATGATTTGAAAGCACAAATAGAGGTAAATGGGTATGATTTAATTGCCATTACAGAGACATGATTAGAGAGTGGCCAGGACTGGGAACTGAATGTTCAGGGATATTCGTCATTTAGGAAGGATAGGCGGAGGGGAAAAAGAGGTGGGGTAGAGCTCTTAATAAGGGACAAGATCAGTACATTAGTGAGAGAGGATCTTAGATTGAAGGAGCAAGATGTAGAATCAGTTTGGGTGGAGCTAAGAAACAGCAAGAGGCAGCAAACATTGGTGGTAGTTGTTTATAGGCCACCAAACTAGTGGTAGTGTTGGACACGGTATAAATCAGGAAATTAGAGCTGCATGTAGCATGGGCAATACAGTGATAATGGGCAACTTCAATTTGCATATAGCTTGGGTAAACCTAATTAGCACTAATGCTGTGAATGATGAATTCCTGGGGAGTGTGTACGAGATGGGTTTTTGGAGCAGTATGTTGAAGAACCAACTCGGGATTGGTCTATTTTAGATTTAGTATTATGCAATGAGAAAGGGCTAATTAATAACCTTGCTGTAAAGGAGCCATTAGGAAATAGTGACCACAATATGATAAAATTCTACAATAAGTTTGAAAGAGATATAATTCATTCTGAAACTAGGGCCTTAAACTAGGGTCTGAACAAAGGAAACAATGAAGGTATGAGGGGCAAGTTGGCTCTGCTGGATTGGGAAAATACATTAAAATACTTGTCAGTAGACAGGCAATGGCTGGTATTTATAGAGGTATTACACAGTTTACAACAAATATACATTCCTCGAAGACACAAAAACCCAACAGGAAAGGTGAATCAACTGTGGCTAACAAAAGAAGTTAAGGATTGCATTAGATCAAAGGAAGTGGCTTATAAGGCTGTCAGAAAAAGTGTTAAGCCCAAGGATTGGGAGCAATTTAGAGTCCAACAAAGAAAGGAAGAAGAGATTATGAATATAAGCTAGCTAGAAACATAAAGGCGAACTGTTAAATCTTCTTTAGATATGTGAAAAGGAAACAATTAGCAAGGACGAATGTGGGTCCATTGCAGGCAGAGACAGGAGAGTTTGTGGTGAAGAATGAGGAAATGGCGGAGAGACTAAACAATTACTTTGTGTTTGTCTTCACAGAGGAAGACACAGAAAATCTCCCAGAAATACTAGGGAACCAAGGGACTTGTAAAAATGAGGAACTGAAAGTAACTAGTATTAATAAAGAGGTAGGACTCGAAAAATTAATTGGATTGAAAGTTGTTAAATCTCCTGGACCAGATGAGCTACATGCCAGAGAATTGAAGGAGATGGCTATAGAGATAGTGGATGCATTGATGATTATCTTTCAAAATTCTATAGATTCTGGAAGAGTTCCTGCAGACTGGAAAGTAGCAAATGTAACCCCACTATTTAAGAAGCGAGCGAGAGAGAAAACAGAGAACTACAAACCTGTTAGTTTGACAGTAGTAGGGAAAATGTTAGAATCTATTATAAAGGATGAGATAACTGGACACTTGGAAAATAATGATATGATTGGGCAGAGTTAACATGGATTGTGAAAGGGAAATCATGCTTGACAAACCTGTTGGAGTTTTTTTGAGGATGTTACTTGTAGCATAGATAAAAGAGAATCAGTGGATGTGGTGTAGCTGGATTTTCAGAAGGCTTTTGATAAGGTCCTACACAGCAGGTTAGTAAACAAAATTAGAGCACATGGGATTGGGGATAATATACTGCAATGGATTGAGAATTGGTTAACAGACAGAAAGCAGAGTGGGAATAAACGAGTCATTCTCAGGATGGCAGGCTTTTAATAGTGGGGTACCACAAGTATCAGTGCTTGGGCCACAGCTGTTTACAATGTATATAAATTATTTGGATATGGGGACTAATTGTAATATTTCCAAATTTGCAGATGGCACAAAACTAGGAGGGAATGTAAGTTGTGAGGAAGATGCAAGGAGGCTTCAAGGGGGTTTGGACAGGCTAAGTTATTGGGCAAGAACATGGCAGATGGAATATAATGTGAATAAATGCGAAAATGATCCACTTTGGTAGAACAAAACAGAAAGGCATAGTATTTCTTAAATGGTGAGAGGTTGGGAAGTGTTGATGTCCAAAGAGACCTGGGTGTCCTTGTTCATGAGTCACTAAAAGCTAGTCTGCAGGTGCAGCAAGCAATTAAGAAGGCAAATGGTATGTTGGCCTACATTGTAAAGGGATTTGAGTACAGGAGTAAAGGTGTATTGCTTCAATTGAATAAAGCCTTGGTGAGACCGCACCTGGAGTATCATGTACAGTTTTGGTCTCCTTATCGAAGGAAGGATATACTTGCCATAGAGGGAGTGCAGCGAAGGTTCACTAGACTAATCCCTGGGATGACGGGATTGTCTTATGAGGAGAGATTGCAGAAACTGGCCCTGTATTCTCTAGAGTTTCGAAGAATGAGAGGTGATCTAATTGAAACTTACAAAATTCTTACAGGGCGTGACAGGGTAGATGTAGATAGGAGGTTCCTTCTAGCTGATGAGTCGCGAACAAGGGGACATATTCTCAGAATAAGGGGCAGGCCATTTAAGACTGATGAGGAGGAATTTATTCACTCAGAGTGTGGTGAATCTGTGTAATTCTCTACCCCAGAGGGCTGTGGAAGGTCAACCAAGACAGAAATCGATAGATTTCTGAATACTAACAACATCAAGGGGTATAGGGAAAAATGGCATAGAGGTAGATGATCAGTCATGCTGTTTGAATTGTGGAGCAGGCTCGACGGGCCGAATGGCCTGCTCCTATTTCGTATGATCCTAACATTGTGGACTTGTACCAAAATTGGAAGAGCTGTTCCACAGACTAGACAAGCAACAACCTGACAAAGTCATACTCACAGAATTATATCTTTCAGCCAAAGTCTCAAACTCCTCCATCACCATCCCTGGGTACGTCCTGTCCCATCGTCAGGACATAACACCAATGGTATACAGTCAGAGGGAAGTAGCCCTGGGAGTCCTCAAAACTGACGTCGGACTCTATGAAGTCTCATGGCACCAGGTCAAACGTGGGCAAGGAAACCTCCTGCTGATTACCTCCTATCGCCCTCTGTTATCTGATGAATCAGTACTCCTCCTTGTTGAAGACCACTTGAAAGAAGCACCGAAGGTAGTAAGAGCACAGAATGTATTCTGGATGGGGGGCTTTAATACCCATCACCAAGAGTGGCTGAGTGGCACTATTACTGACCCAGCCGGCCACGTCCTGAAGGATATATCTGCCAGACTGGGCCTGTGCAGGTGTTGGGAGAACCAACACAAGAGAAAAACTTCCTTGATCAGTATGTTCTTGGCCCAACTAGAAAGGAGGCACTAGTAGATCTGGTGCTGGGAAATGAGGTAGGCCGCGTGGACCAAGTGTCTATGGGGGAGCACTTGGGTAAGAGTGATCATTGTATCATAATGTTTAGACTCGTAATGCAGAAAAAACAAGGAACGATATAAGGTAGAATGGCTAGATTGGAAGAGGGCTAATTTCAATGTGATAAGAAAGGGTCTAGCCAGGATAAAATGGAACCAAAGACTGACAGGAAAAGCTGTAACGGAACATTGGGTTTTCTTTAAGGAAGAGTTGCTTCAGATGTAAGCTAGGTACATTCCAACAAGGGAGAAAGATAGGGGAACTAAAAACAGGGCTTCATGGATGACAAGGGCGATAGAGATTATGATGAAAAAAAAAGAATGTATGATATACGTCAGGTGAATTCTTCAAGTGGGGAACCAGGTCTAATACAATAAGTTGAGAGGGGAGGTGAAGAGGAAAATAAGGCTGGCAAAGAGAGAATATGAGAATAGAATGGCAGTCAACATAAAAGGGAACCCAAAAATCTTGTACCAGAATGTAAATAGTAAGCAGGTAGTAAGAGGTGGAGTGGAGCCTATTAGGGACAAAGAGGGTAATATATGCTTAGAGGCACAAGGCAAGGCTAGGATACTTAATGAGTACTTTGTATTGGTGTTTACTAAGGAAGAGGAATCTGACAAAATATTGGTAGAAGCATAGAAGGTAGAGAGATTGGATAGGGTAAAAATTGAGAGTGAAGATGTACTGGAAAGGCTGACTATGCTTAGGGTAGATAAGTCACCTGGAGTCCTGATGGCTTGTATCCCAGGTTGCTAAGGGAAGTGGGGATGGAGATAATAGAAGGGCTTGCCATAATCTTCAAAACTTCTTTGAATTCAGGGGAGGTGCCAGAGGATTGGAGAGTGGCAAATGTGACACCCTTATTCAAGAAAGGGTATAAGGACAGGCCCAGCAACTACAGGCCAGTTAGTTTAACAGCAGGGTTGGGTAACGTTTTGGAAACAATAATCAGGGAAAAAATCAACAGGACCTTGGAGAGGTTTGAGTTAATTAAGGACAGCCAGCACAGATTCCTAAAAGGGAGATCTTGCTTGACTAATCTAATTGAATCTTTTGATGAAGTGACAGAGAAGGTTGGTGAAGGGAATGTGGTGGATGTTGTCCATATGGAATTTAAGAAAGTATTTGATAAAATACCACATAAAATGCTAGTTAACAAAATTGAGGCTCATGGATTAGGAGGGCCTGTGTCCAATTGGATAAAAGAAATGGCTTGAGGACAGAAAATGTACCTCTGGGAGTTGAGAGGGCTGGAACTGGACCTGCGAGGGAGAAGCTAGACCCAGGAGAGAATAAATACAGCCCAGGCTCAGTGCCTGCACTTACTTTCAGGAACGGAGAGGGCTGGAGTTGGACCTGCGAGGGAGCAGCTAGATCCAGGAGAGAATAAATACGGCGCCAGGCTCGGGGCCCACTGACCTTCAGAAGCTGAGAAGGCTGGAACTGGACCTGCGAGGGAGAAGCTAGGCCCGAGAGAGAATAAATACAGAGCCAGGCTCGGGGCCTGCACTTACTTTCGGGAGCGGAGAGGAGTGAAATTGGACCTGCGAGGGAACAGCCAGACCTGGGAGAGAATGAATACAATGCCAGGCTTGGGGCCCATACTTATCTTCGGGAGCAGAGATGAGCGGAATCAGACCTGCAAGGGAGCAGCTAGACCTGGGAGAGAATAAATACAGCACCAGACTCGGGGCCTGCACTTACCTTCGGGAGCTGAGAGTGCTGGAGTTTGACCTGTGAGGGAGTAGCTAGACCCAGGAAGGAATAAATACAGTTCCAGGCTCGGGGCCTGCACTTTCCTTCGGGAGCTGAGACGGCTGGAGTCGGACCTGCATTGGAGCAGCTCTTCAGCTGTTGGTGCGTGCTGACTGAGTTTAAAAAAAGAGAAACAGTGACATCACAGGTGATGTAAGGTGATTGGTTGGTGAGTAACTGCTGTTAAAGGGTCTCTGTAAATAGCTTGGTTAGTACAAGCTAAATAGCTACAAATTAGAAAAAAACTTAAAATTAGAATTTATGTAACTACCTTATAATTAATTAAGGCACACAAGCAGAAGGGAAAAACTGGTGAGTCTACTGTTTTATTTTAAAGCAGTAAGGTTTATTACTGAAGTTATTACTACTATTGGTAACAGTTTCGTATTGGTAGGGTATATTAATAGTGGTAAGATAGATAGGTTTTGGTGAAGTTTAGTATTAGCAGTAGTAATATCATTACTATTGGTCAGGTTTATTACTGTTGGTTGGGTTATTAGTATTAGCCGTAGCAAGGTTTATTAGTACCAGGATTTAGTTGTCGTACCAAGGTTACTATCTAATAGATAAAGGAATGGCAGGGCTGCTCCAACCTCTGCAATGCACATCCTGTGCTATGTGGGAACTAAAGGATGCTTCTTTGGTCCTGGATAACCATATATGCAGGAAGTGTCATCAGTTGCAGCAAGTTGAGCTCCGGGTTTCAGAACATGAGCAGCATCTGGCGTCACTGCGGTGCCTTCAGAGGATGAGAGCTTCGTCGATAACACGTTGATAGATGTGGTCACCCCACAGCTTAAGAGCATGCAGGGAGAGGGGGAATAGGTGACCACCAGACAGTCAAGAAGAAACAGGCAGGTAGTGCAGGAGACCCCTGAGTGCATCTCACTCTACAGCAGGTATTCATACGGAGGAGGGTGATGGTTCACCTGGGGAGTGCAGCCAGAGCTAAGGCCTTGGCACCATGGGTGGCTCAGCTGCACAGGGGGGCACAAGGAAAACTGGAAGAGTGATAGTAATAGGAGATTCAATAGTCAGGGGGACAGACAGGTGTTTCTGTGGCCGCAGACATGAATCCAGGATGGTGTGTTGCCTCCCTGGTGCAGAGTTAAGGATGTCTCCTGAGTGGAGAGGGTGATCAGACAACAGTTGTGGTCCACATCGGAACCAATGACATAGTTAGAAAGAGGGATGTGGTCCTGCAGAAAGGGTTTACTGAGCTAGGTAAGATATTAGCAAGCAGGACCTCAAAAGTAGTAATCTCTGGATTATTTCCAGTGCCATGCGCAAGTGAGTAGAAGGATAAGACAGATGAATGCGTGGCTGGAAAGTTGGTGCAGAAGGGAGGGCTTTTGATTCTTGGAACATTGGGACTGGCTCGGGGGGAGATGGGACCTGAGCAGAGCTGGGACTGTGTTTCTTGCGGGACATTTTGCTAGTGCTGTTGGGGAGGGTTTAAACTAGTTTGGCAGGGGGGTGGGGACCTGAGGGCAGACTCAGATGGGACAAAATCAGAAATGAAAATGGAAGGCAGAAAATTAGTGGATGAGTCTGGAAGGCAGAGGAAACAAAGATTAGAAAATTAAAAAAAAAAAGTTTGGCAGTGCTCAAGGATATCTACTTCAATGCAAGGAGTATAGCAAATACATCAGATGAGGGCACAGACAGACAGGTAGCAGTATGATATCATAGCTATTACAGAAACATGGCTTAAGGAGGCTCAATGTTATTGATTACAGGGTTTTCAGACGCGATAAGAAGGGGGATAAGAAAGGAGGGGGAGTGGCAATTTTGGTCAAAGGAACAATTACAGCTGTGAGGAGAGATGATATGTTGGAAAGTTCATGAAATGAGGCCATATGGATCAAGCTAAGGAGCAAAAAAGGGGCAATCATATAGACCCCCAAATAGTCAGAGGGAAATAGAAGAGCAGATATGTAGGCAAATTTCTGATAAGTGAAAAAAACAATAGGGCAGTAACAGTAGGGGATTTTAACTATCCCAATATTAACTGGGATAGTGTGAAAGGAATTGAGGGAGTAGAATTCCTGAGGTGCATTCAGGAGACCATTTTTGCCCAGTATGTAGCAAATCCAACAAGAGAGGGCACAGTTTTAGACTTTGTTATGACCAAGGATGGAGGAGTGCACATTTCTCTAGTTCCACTTCTCCACAGGTCACAACATATATTTTGGTTTCAGAATACAATCCACCAACCAGGTTTCTTTATTTCACAACAGAAGTATTAATTGATTATAAAACAAGACTTAGTCAATGAAGATGTAAAGCTTTAACACATAGTTTGAAATATGACGGTAAATATATATATTCTCTTCTAAGTAGCCAACACACACACACACACACACACGCACACACACACACACCGATTAAAGGAAAAATAAAAATACTTTGGCCAAAGTATTTGTTAATTCTTGAAGAAAAAGGATTATATGTTATGTTCCAGTTGGCATACAGTCTGGCATCCGAGTACATGTAGATGGGTCACTGGGATCTTTTCAGAAGCAGTTCGTTCAGGAGATGTCGAGAGGAAGTCTTTCAGAAGCTTCTCAGGAGAAATGCTGCTTCGGTTTCTCTATTACTTAGGGGTTATTCAAAGATGTGGAGAAAAGATGAGCCAGGCGTTTCTTTCAGCAGACTACAAAGCCAACTGACTCAAAACAGTATTCAAAAATGAAACCCACTCTTGAGCACTATAAATCTTGACATGTCACTTCTCTTGGAAGCATATCCCATAGTCAGAAGGCATGGGTTGTTTATTTAGCTGAAGACATGTGACATCTTTCCAGAGTCCTTCCAGTGACCATTTAAAAAAAGTTCAGCATTTATGGAATCGCTTCAGTCTTCCAATTAATCCATCTCCTCAATTCTAAAATACGAGTCCTCAAAAATATGAAAAAATGGAAGCACTTTCTTAACACCTCCATCCTCGGAGGAATGAAATGCCATTTTTAAATGTGTTTCATTACGAAGTGTAGATAAAAAAAGATGAAAAAAAAATTGAAATACATTTACACAGTCATTCTCATTCATTCTTGACCTGTAACTAATACTGTTCCTTTGTACCATCTTTGTACTCAGATAACTCAAAGCAAAGTTAATTTCTAGACAAAGCATCAGCATAAATTGGGAACAGATGTTCTCAGGGAAATGCAGAACAGAAATGTGGAGGTTGTTTAGGAAGCACTTGCTGCGACTGCTGGATAGTCTTGTCCCGATGAGGCAAGGAAGGGATGGTAGGGTGAAGGAACCTTGGATGACAAGAGATGTGGAACAGCTAGTCAAGAGGAAGAAGGAAGCTTACTTAAGGTTGAGGAAGCAAGGATCAGACAGGGCTCCAGAGGGTTACAAGGTAGCCAGGAAGGAACTGAAGAATGGACTTAGGAGAGCTAGAAGGGGACATGAAAAAGTCTTGGCGGGTAGGATTAAGGAAAATCCCAAGGCGTTCTACACTTATGTGAGGAACAAGAGGATGGCCAGAGTGAGGGTAGGGCCAATCAGGGATAGTGGAGGGAACTTGTGCCTGGAGTCGGAGGAGGTAGGAGAGGTCCTAAATGAATACTTTGCTTCAGTATTCACCAGTGAGAGAGACCTGGTCGTTTGTGAGGACAGCGTGAAACAGGCTGATATGCTTGAACAGGTTGATGTTAAGAGGGAGGATGTGCTGGAAATTTTGAAAGACATGAGGACAGATAAGTCCCCGGGGCCAGACGGGATATACCCAAGGATATTACGGGAAGTGAGGAAAGAGATTGCCGTGCCTTTGGTGATGATCTTTGCGTCCTCACTGTCCACTGGAGTAGTACCAGATGATTGGAGGGTGGCAAATGTTATTCCCTTGTTCAAGAAAGGGAATAGGGATAACCCTATTCTTACGTCAGTCTTACGTCGGTAGTGGGCAAATTATTGGAGAGGATTCGGAGAGACAGGATTTATGATTATTTGGAAAAGCAGAATTTGATTAGAGACAATCAGCATGGCTTTGTGAGGGGCAGGTCATGTCTCACAAGCCTTATTGAATTCTTTGAAGATATGACAAAACACATTGATGAAGGAAGAGCAGTGGATGTGGTGTATATGGATTTTAGCAAGGCGTTTGATAAGGTTCCCCATGGTAGGCTCATTCAGAAAGTAAGGAGGCATGGGATACAGGGAAAGTTGGCTGTCTGGATACAGATTTGGCTGGCCCATAGAAGACAGAGGTTGGTAGTAGATGGAAAGTATTCAGCCTGGAGCTCGGTGACCAGTGGTGTTCTGCAGGGATCTGTTCTGGGACCTCTGCTCTTTGTGATTTTTATAAATGACTTGGATGAGGAAGTGGAAGGCTGGGTTAGCAAGTTTGCCGATGACACGAAGGTTGCTGGAGTTGTGGATAGTGTGGAAGGCTGTTGTAGGTTGCAACGGACATTGACAGGATGCAGAGCTGGGCTGAGAAGTGACAGATGGAGTTCAACCTGGAAAAGTGTGAAGTGATTCATTTTGGAAGGTCGAATTTGAATGCAGAATACAGGCTTAAAGACAGGATTCTTGGTAGCGTGGAGGAACAGAGGGATATTGGGGTCCATGTCCATAGATCGCTCAAAGTTGCCACCCAAGTTGATAGGGTTGTTAAGAAAGCGTATGGTGTGTTGGCTTTCATTGACAGGGGGATTGAGTTTAAGAGTTGCGAGGTTATGCTGCAGCTCTATAAAGCCCTGGTTAGACCACACTTGGAATATTGTGTTCAGTTCTGGTTGCCTCATTATAGGAAGGATGTGGAAGCTTTAGAGAGGGTGCAGAGGAGATTTAGATTAGATTAGAGATACAGCACTGAAACAGGCCCTTCAGCCCACCGAGTCTGTGCCGACCGTCAACCACCCATTTATACTAATCCTACACTAATCCCATATTCCTACCAAACATCCCCACCTGTCCCTATATTCCCCTACCACCTACCTATACTAGTGACAATTTATAATGGCCAATTTACCTATCAACCTGCAAGTCTTTTGGCTTGTGGGAGGAAACCGGAGCACCCGGAGAAAACCCACGCAGACACAGGGAGAACTTGCAAACTCCACACAGGCAGTACCCAGAATCGAACCCGGGTCCCTGGAGCTGTGAGGCTGCAGTGCTAACCACTGCGCCACTGTGCTGCCCTAGGATGCTGCCTGGACTGGAGGGCATGTCTTATGAAGAAAGGTTGAGGGAGCTAGGGCTTTTCTCATTGGAGAGAAGAAGGATGAGAGGTGACTTGATAGAGGGGTACAAGATGATGAGAGGCATAGATAGAGTGGATAGCCAGAGACTTTTTCCCAGGGTGGAAAGGGCTATCACCAGGGGGCATAATTTTAATGTGATTGGAGGAAGGTTTCGGGGAGATGTCAGAGGTAGGTTCTTTACACAGAGTGGTGGGTGCGTGGAATGCACTGCCACCGGTGGTAGTAGAAGCAGATACATTAGGGACATTTAAGCGACTCTTGGATAGGTACATGGATGATAGTAGTATGAAGGGTATGTAGGTAGTTTGATCCTAGAGTAGGTTAAAGGTTCGGCACAACATCGTGGGCCGAAGGGCCTTTACTGTGCTGTACTGTTCTATGTTCTATGTATGTTCTGTTTAAACTATTTTTCCCCACAACATGGATAATCTTTAAGTGCTAACACTGCGATCATAAACTCCATCAAAATAGTCTGCCATTCTGGTTTTTGAGTTTTTCCACAAAGGGTTGTGATCAGTATATACCGGTGTCTCTCTGTAGTCTTGGCAGACATAGACTTCAAAATGCTTAAGAGCTGGTAGTAAGCCCATGTTTCTTTTTCCACTGTTGAGTATCTCTTTTGCTGTCGATTTAGCTTTTTGGAAAGGTATCCTGCTGGCCTTTCTATGTCTGATTCATCGTCTTGTAGCAGGATTGCACCGACCCCCAGGTCACTAGCATCAATTGCTACCTTGAAGGGTTTAGTGAAATTTGAGGCAGCCAACACTGGTTCATTAATCAAAATGACTTTCAGCCTCTCAAAAGATGCTAGGCACTCTCCTGACCACACGATCTTGTCTTTCTTTTTGTGTAGCAAATCCGTCAATGGAGCAGCTAAATTACTAAAATTTGGTACAAACATGTGTCGCTGTATACCAGCACATCATCAAGGTAAACTACACAGTTTGGAACACTGGCTATCACTTGGTTCATTAGTCTCTGAAAAGTTACTGGGGCATTTTTTAGCTCGAATGGCATCACTCAGCATTGAAAAAGACCATCTGGTGTGACAAAGGATGATATTTCTTTAGCTTGGGGTGTTAAAAGAACTTGCCAGTATTCCTTTAACAAATCTATTTTGGTAAGAAATGTGACACTGCCAACTCTGTCAATACAGTCTTCCAAGTGAGGAATTGGGTAAGAGTCTGCCTTTGTTACTGCATTAACCTTTTTGTAGTCTATGCAAAACCTATTTGAACCAACAGGTTTAAGCACTAACACCACTGGGGAACCCCAGCTGCTTTGACTGGGTTCAATTAGGCAGTTTTCTGACATGTATTGGATTTCTGCTTTCACCTGGGCCTGTTTCTCTGGACTTAAGCGATAAGGATGCTGTTTTATAGGAGAGGATTCTCCTATTTCCACATCATGTATGGCTAAGGCTGTACATCCTGGTTTGTCCCTACAGACTCCTTTAAATATCGTGAGTAGCCTTATTAGGTCTCCTCGTTGTTCTACATCTAAATATGAAAACATAGTGTCTAATCTCCCTAACCATTCAGTGTTAGCTAACCAGATAGTAGGAGGTTCAATTTGAGAATTGTCTAGGCCTCCTTCTGCCTCATCCTCACTATCCCTTTTGTCCTCACTGTCTTTACTACCTGACATACCTGTGCTTGCTTAGCCTTCTCCTGGTGATGATATTGTTTCAAAATATTGATGTGACACAACCAATTCTTTTTCCGGCGATTTGGGATGTCAATCAAAAAATTTACTTTATCGATTCGTTTGACCAGTTAATGTGCACCACAGAACCATGCTTTCAGTGGTTCACCCTGTAAAGGCAGTCATACTAACACCTCATCCCCTTTTTGAAATGTTCGGGTCTTGGCATGCTTGTCTGCCCATTTCCCCAGGGCCGGATGAAATGTACCCCAGGATGTTAAAAGAAGCCAGAAAGGAAATAACGGAGGTCTGTCGATCATTTTCCAGTCCTCACTGGATACAGGTGTGGTGCCGGAGGATTGGAGGACTACTAACATTGTACCTCTGTTTAAAAGGGGAGCGAGGGATAGACCGAATAATTACAGGCCGGTCAGTCCAACCTCAGTAGTGGGCAAATTATTGGAATCAATTCTGAGAGACAAGATAAACTGTCACTTAGAAGGGCACAGATTAATCAAGGATAGTCAGCATGGATTTGTTAAGGGAAGATCTTGTCTGACTAACTTGATCGAATTTTTTGAAGAAGTAACAAGGAAAATAGATGAGGGTAGTGCAGTTGATGCTGTCTCCATGGATTTTAGCAAGGCTTTTGACATGGTTCCACATGGCAGACTGGTTAAAAAAATAGAAGCCCATGGGATCCAGGGAAATGTAGCAAGGTGGACACAAAATTGGCTTAGTGGCAGGAAACAAAGGGTTGACAGGTGTTTTTGTGACTGGAGGGCTGTTTCCAGTGGTGTTCCGCAGGGCTTAGTACTGGGTCCCCTGCTTTTTGTGGTATATATTAACGATTTGGATGTAAATGTAGGGGGCATGATCAAGAAATTTGCAGACAACACAAAGATTGGCCATGTGGTAGATAATGAGGAGGACAGCAGTAGGCTGCAGGAAGATATCGAGGAACTGGTCAGATGGGTAGAAAAGTGGCAACTGGAATTCAACCTGGAGAAGTGTGAGGTGATGCATTTGGGGAGATCAAACAAGGCAAAGGAAAACACGATTAATGGGAGAATACTGAGAGGTGTAGAGGAAGTGAAAGACCTTGGAGTGAATGTCCGCAGATCTCTGAAGGTAGCAGGGCAGATTGATAAGATGGTTAAGAAGGCATATGGAATCCTTACCTTTCTTAGCCGAGGTATTGAATATAAGAGCAGGGATGTTACACTGGAACTGTAAAAATCATTGGTTAGGTCACAACTTGAGTACTGTGTGCAGTTCTGCTCACCTCATTACAGAAAGGATGTAATTGCACTAGAGAGGGTACAGAGGAGATTTACGAGGATGTTGCTGGGACTGGAAAAATGCAGCTATGAGGAAAGATTGGATAGGCTGGGGTTCTCCTTGGAACAGAGAAGGCTGAGGGGAGATGTACAAAATTGTGAGGGGCCTGGATAGAGTGGATGTGAAGAGCCCATTTACCTTAGCAGAGACGTCAGTGACTAAGGGGCGTAGATTTAAAGTGATTGGTAGAAAGATTAGAGGGGAGATAAGGAAAAGATTTCTCGCCCAGAGGGTGATGGGGGTCTGGAACTCAGTGCCGGAAAGGGAAGAAGAGGCGCAGAACCTTCAACTCATTGAAAAGGTGTCTGGATATGCACGTCAAGTGCCGTAACCTGCAGGGCTACGGACCAAATGCTGGAAGGTGAGATTAGACTCGGTGGCTCATTTTTCGGCTGCGCAGACACGATGGGACAAGTGGCCTCTTTCTGTGCTGTAAACTTTCTATGATTCTATTATTCTAAAACAGCGAATTGTGGTAAATGGTTTTTCAGACTGGAGCATGGTAGTCAGTGGTATTCCCCAAGGGTCATTTTATGGCAATATATAAATGACTTGTATCTTGGAATACAGAGTAGAATTTCAAAATTTGAAAATGATAGCAAACTTGGAGGAGTAGCAAACAGTGAGGATGATATGCACCACTGGCAATAGGACATAAATAGGCTAGCAGAATGGGCAGACAAGCAGCAGATGGAATTTAATACAGACAAGTGTGAGGTGAAGCATTTTGGCAGGAGGGATAATGGCACAGTTCTAAAGAGTGTGCAGGAACAGAGGGACCTGAGGGTGCATGTGCATCAATCTCTGAAGTTGCAGGACGTATTGAGAGAGTGGTTAGCAAAGCATATGAGATTTTGGGCTTCATAAATAGAGGCATTCAATACAAAAGCAGGGAAGTTATGCTGAACCTTTATAAAGCTCTAGTTAGGCCCCAACTGGAGTATTGCATCCAGTTCTGGTCATCATACAATCGGAAGGTTGTGAGGGTCCTTGAGAAGGTGCAAAGGAAATTTACAGAATGATTCCAGGGATGAGGGATTTTAGTTACAAAGTTAAGTTGGAAAAGCTGGGGTTGTTCTGCTTAGAGCAAAGGAGATTGAGGGGTGATTTGATAGAGGTGTACAAGATTATGACAGGCTTAGATAAGTCGAATCAGGAAAAACTGTTCCCATTAACTGATGGTACAAGGACTAGGGGACACAGATTGAAGGTTTTGGGCAAGAGGTGCAGGGAGATTGTGAGGGAGAACTTTTTTCTGCAGTGAGTGGTAACGACCTGGAACTTGCTGCCCTCGAGGGTGGTGGAAGGGGAGACAATCAATGATTTCAAAAGGAAATTGGTTGGGCACTTGAAGAAAATAAACTTGCAGGGCTATGGGGATCGAGCAGGGGACTGGGACTGACTGGAAGTGCTCTGAGGAGAGCTGGCATGGACTCGATGGGCCGAATGGCCTCCTTCTCTGCCGTAAATGGCTCTATGACCTCATCCTCCAGTTTAAATGTCAGAGATGCACCTGTCCATGACAGTATTGGTAGGAGTGACCACCATACAGTCCTTGTGGAGACATCCCATCTTCATATGGAGGACACCCTTCATTGTGTTGTGTGGAACTGCCACTGTGCTAACTAGAACAGATTCAGAACAGTTCTGGCAGCTCAAAGCTCAGCCTAGATCAAAGCTCTACAGACCTGCCACATCCAGTTATGAATGGTGGTGGACAATTAAGCAACTAACAGGAGGAGGAGGCTTCACGAACATCCCCATCCTCAATGATGACAGAGCCCAGCATGTGAATGCAAAAGACGAGGCTGAAGTATTTGCAATCATTTGAATCCAGAGGTGCTGAGTGGATGATCCATCTTGGCTTCCACCTGAGGTCCCCCGCATCATAGATGCCAGACTTCTACCAATTTGATTCACTCCATGAGATATCAAGAAACTGCTGAAGGCACAGGATTTTGCAAAGGCTATGGGTCTTGATAACATCCCGGCTGTAATGCTGAAGACTTGTACTCCAGAACTAGCTGTGCCCCTAGCCAAGCTGTTCCAGTACAGTTAAAACACTGGCATTTACCCAACAATGTGGCAATTTGCTCAGGTATGGCCTACCCACAAAAAGCAAGGTAAATCGAATCCGGCCATAAAAACATAGGACTTAGGAGCAGGAGTAGGCCATTCGGCCCTTCGAGCCTGCTGTACCATTTGATAAGATCATGGCTGATCTGGTTGTGGTCACAAATGCACTTTCCTGTCTGCCCTGCATAACCCTTGACTCCCTTATCTATCAAAAATCTAACTAACTCAGCCTTGAATAAATTCAGTGACCCAGCCTCCACTGTTTTCTGGGGAAGAGAATTCACCAGACTAATGACCCTTTGGGAAAAAATATTTCTCCTCATCTCCAGCTTAAAAGGGAGACAGACCTCTTATTCTTAAAATATGTCCCCTAGTTCTAGTCTTCCCCACAAGAGGGCACATCCTCCTGTTATCCTCTCTATCAAGTCCCCTCAGGATCTGGTTTCCAATACGATCACACCTCATTCTTCTAAACTCCAGTAGATATAGGGCCAACCTGTTCAACCTTTCTTCATAAGGTAAGCTCTTAATCCCCGGAAATAGTTGAGTGAACCTTCTCTGAACTGCTTCTAACACAATTATATCCATTTCAAATAAGGAGACCAAAACTGTACACAGTACTCCAGATGTGGGCTGGAATTTTTCGCTGCACGGGAGGCACCGCCCACCGGCCAAAAAGTCGGTGGCGAGCCTGCCTCCGCCGGGCCTGGGGAGCCAGGCTGGGATTTTTCGCTTCCCAAGCCCGTAATTGGTCTTGAGCGGGAAGTCTCGCCTAATTGAGCTGCCGGCCAATCAGTGGACCAACAGCTCTTAGTCGCAGCAGTGCCACGGGACCAGTGGCCACTGCTGGGACTACACCCAGCCATTGCAAGCAAGGTGAAGGATGGCCCCAGAAGACAGGTAAGATTTTAGGGCCTCGACAGGGTCAATCAGCTAGGCATCGGTGAGGCATGGTGAGTCAGGGGGACAGAAGGAGTGATGTGCATTGGGGGCGGTTGGGGCTTTGGGGACGGCCCTCCGTGGGGCGCAGGGTGCCCAATCAGGAGGGCCCCCCACAGCCCGCAAGAAGGCTGCCTGATTTTAACAGGCGGGGCTCTTGAGGTTTTTGTCGTCCTTCCACCAAGGGTAAAATATCCACAGTGGCGGGAGGAGGCCCTTAAGTGCCAATTAATTGGCCACTGCCTTTTTTGGCCTGGGGTGGGTGGGCCATTTCTTGCCGCCACCGCCCTGTGTAAAATTGCAGCGGGGATGAGAGGGTGTCGGGAATGCCCCCCCCCCAACCTCCTACTCAATTTTACGCATGCCCCCCTGCCACCAGTCCACTCTTTGGAGGTGGTAAAATTCTGTCCTTGGTCTCACAAAGGTCCTGTACAGCCGCAGTAAAACTTCCCTACTTTTATACTCGATTCCCCTTGCAATAAACGGCAACATTCCATTTGACTTCCTAATCACTTGCTGTACTTGCATGCTACCTTTTTGTCATTCATTTACCATGGCACCCAGAACCCTCTGTACCACCAAGTTCTGCAATCTTTCTCCATTTAAATAGTATGCAGCTTTTCTATTCTTCCTGCCAAAGTGGACAAGTTCACATTTTCTCATTATACTCTACTGTCAAAGTTTTGCCCACTCACTTAATCTGTCTATATCCCTTTGTGGGTTCTTTACATCCTCTTGACAACTTGCTTTCCTACCTATCTTGATGTCATTGGCAAACTTAGCTACCGCACATTTGCTTCCTTCATCCATGTCATTGATATAAATTATTCATAGCTGAAACCCCAACACTGATCCCTGTGGCACTCCACTAGTTATAGCTTCCCAACCCGAAAAAGACCCATTTATGCCTACTCTCTGCTTCCTGGTAGCTAACCAGTCCTTTATCCGTACTAATATGTTACCCCCTACACCATGTGCCCTTATCTTGTGTAGAACCCTTTGATGTGGCACCTTATCAAATGCCTTTTGGAAACCCAAGTACACCACATCTATAGGTTCCCTTTTATCCACCTTGCTTTTTACTTCCTCGAAGAACTCTAATAAATTGGTTAAACATGATTTCCCTTTCACAAAGCCATGTTGACTCTGTCAGATCCAAATATGATTTTCCAAGTATCCTGCTATAACCTCCTTAATAATGAATTCTAGTAATTTCCCTGCGACAGATGTTAAGCTAACTGGCCTATCGTTTCCTGCTTTCTGTCTCCCTCCTTTCTTGAATAAAGGTGTTACATTTGCTATTTTCCAAGCCGCTGAGACTCTTACAGAATCTAAGGAATTTTGGAAGATTGCAACCAATGCATTTACTATCTCTGCAGCCATTTCTTTTAAGACTCTAGGATGCAGGACATCTGGTCCTGGGGACTTATCAGCCTTTATCTTTGTGAGGTTTTCTAAGTCTTCTACAATAAAAACAGACACAAAATACCTGTTCAACGCCTCTGCCATTTCCTTGTTTTCCATTATCAATTCCCCAGACTCTCTCTCTTGAGGACCAATTCTAGCTTCAGTTCTTTGGGCCTCCTTATCTCGAGAGACAATGGAAATGCCCCTGGAGGTGGTCAGTGGTTTGTGAAGCAGCGCCTGGAGTGGCTATAAAGGCCAATTCTGGAGTGACAGGCTCTTCCACAGGTGCTGCAGAGAAATTTGTTTGTCGGGGCTGTTGCACAGTTGGCTCTATACTTGCGCCTCTGTCTTTTTTCCTGCCAACTACTACGTCTCTTCGACTCGCCACAATTTAGCCCTGTCTTTATGGCTGCCCGCCAGCTCTGGCGAATGCTGGCAACTGACTCCCACGACTTATGATCAATGTCACACGATTTCATGTCGCGTTTGCAGACGTCTTTATAGCGGAGACATGGACGACCGGTGGGTCTGATACCAGTGGCGAGCTCGCTGTACAATGTGTCTTTGGGGATCCTGCCATCTTCCATGCGGCTCACATGGCCAAGCCATCTCAAGCGCCGCTGACTCAGTAGTGTGTATAAGCTGGGGATGTTGGCCGCTTCAAGGACTTCTGTGTTGGAGATATAGTCCTGCCACCTGATGCCAAGTATTCTCCGAAGGCAGCGAAGATGGAATGAATTGAGACGTCGCTCTTGGCTGGCATACGTTGTCCAGGCCTCGCTGCCGTAGAGCAAGGTACTGAGGACACAGGCCTGATACACTCGGACTTTTGTGTTCCGTGTCAGTGCGCCATTTTCCCACACTCTCTTGGCCAGTCTGGACATAGCAGTGGAAGTCTTACCCATGCGCTTGTTGATTTCTGCATCTAGAGACAGGTTACTGGTGATAGTTGAGCCTAGGTAGGTGAACTCTTGAACCACTTCCAGAGCGTGGTCGCCAATATTGATGGATGGAGCATTTCTGACGTCCTGCCCCATGATGTTCATTTTCTTGAGGCTGATGGTTAGGCCAAATTCATTGCAGGCAGCCGCAAACCTGTCGATGAGACTCTGCAGGCATTCTTCAGTGTGAGATGTTAAAGCAGCATCGTCAGCAAAGAGGAGTTCTCTGATGAGGACTTTCCGTACTTTGGACTTCGCTCTTAGACGGGCAAGGTTGAACAACCTGCCCCCTGATCTTGTGTGGAGGAAAATTCCTTCTTCAGAGGATTTGAACGCATGTGAAAGCAGCAGGGAGAAGAAAATCCCAAAAAGTGTGGGTGTGAGAACACAGCCCTGTTTCACACCACTCAGGATAGGAAAGGGCTCTGATGAGAAGCCACCATGTTGAATTGTGCCTTTCATATTGTCATGGAATGAGGTGATGATACTTAGTAGCTTTGGTGGACATCCGATCTTTTCTAGTAGTCTGAAGAGACCACGTCTGCTGACGAGGTCAAAGGCTTTGGTGAGATCAATGAAAGCAATGTAGAGGGGCATCTGTTGTTCACGGCATTTCTCCTGTATCTGACGAAGGGAGAACAGCATGTCAATGGTCGATCTCTCTGCACGAAAGCCACACTGTGCCTCAGGGTAGACGCGCTCGGCCAGCTTCTGGAGCCTGTTCAGAGCGACTCGAGCAAAGACTTTCCCCCCTATGCTGAGCAGGGAGATTCCACGGTAGTTGTTGCAGTCACCGCGGTCACCTTTGTTTTTATAGAGGGTGATGATGTTGGCATCGCGCATGTCCTGGGGTACTGCTCCCTCGTCCCAGCACAGGCATAGCAGTTCATGTAGTGCTGAGAGTATAGCAGGCTTGGCACTCTTGATTATTTCAGGGGTAATGCTGTCCTTCCCAGGGGCTTTTCCGCTGGCTAGAGAATCAATGGCATCACTGAGTTCCGATTTGGTTGGCTGTATGTCCAGCTCATCCATGACTGGTAGAGGCTGGGCTGCATTGAGGGCAGTCTCAGTGACAGCATTCTCCCTGGAGTACAGTTCTAGGTAGTGCTCAACCCAGCGGTCCATCTGTTTGCGTTGGTCAGTGATTATGTCCCCCGATTTAGATTTGAGGGGGGCGATCTTCTTGATGGTTGGCCCAAGAGCTCTCTTCATGCCATCATACATTCCTCTGATGTTTCCGGTGTCAGAGGCCAGCTGAATATGACTGCATAGGTGTTGCCAGTAGTCGTTTGCGCAACGCCTAGCTGTTCTTTGTGCAGTACCTCTGGCTGCTTTAAGTGCTGCGGATGTTAAATCGCTGGGGGCTTTCTTGTAGTTCAACAGTGCAATGCGCTTAGCGGCTATGACAGGTTCCAGCTCTTCATTATGAGATTGAAACCAGTCTGCATTTCTCTTCGCACTTTTGCCGTAGGTGGTCAAAGCTGACTCATAGATGGCGTCTCTGATCTTTTCTTATTTAAATCTTGTAGAATCTCTTACTATCTGTTTTTATATTACTAGCTAGTTTTTTCTCATACCTACTTTTCCCCTGTATTTTTTTTTCATCATTCTTTCCTGGTTCTTAAAATCTGTCCAATCTTTTGACCTTTCACTAATCTTTGCAGATTTGTACAGTGTTTCTTTTAATCTGATACTATCCTTAACTTCCTTATTTAGCCACGAATGATGCATCCTACTCAAAGAATCTTTCTTTCTCACTGGGATAAATCTTTGCTGAGAGTTTTTAAATACCTCCTTAAAGGTCTACCACTGCTGTCCCACCTTTTAACCTAGTTTCTCAGTTTACTTTAACTAGCTCTGCCTTCATACTCTTGTAATTACCTTTATTTAGGTTTAAAACACTAGTCTTGGACCCACACTTCTCCCCTTCAGACTGAACGTGAAATTCTATCATGTTATGATCGCTGTCACCTACAGGCTCCTTGACCATGAGGTTATTGATTAATCCTGTCTTATTGCACATTACCAGGTCTAGAATAGCCTGCTCCCTAGTTGGCTCTAGAACATACTGCTCTAAGAAATTGTCCCAAATACACTCTATGAACTCATTTTTCAGGCTACCTTTGCCAATCTGATTCGCTCAATCTACATGCAGATTAAAATCACCCATGACTATTGTGGTACTTTTCTTACATGCCCCATTTATTTCTTCCAGCATACTCTGTCCTACAGTGTAGCAACTGTAGGGGGCCTATAAACTGCTTTTACAAGTGACCTCTTACCTTTTCTATTTCTTGTCTCTACCCAAACTAATTCTACATCTTGCTCTTCCGAGCTAAGGTCATCTATGGCTACTGTACTAATGACATCCTTAATTAACAAAGGTACCTCACCACCTTTTCCTAGCTTCCTGTCTTTTCAAAATGTCAAATACCCTTCAATATTCAGATCCCAGCCTTGGTCACCTTGCAACCATCTTTCTGTAATGGCTATCAGATCATACATATTTATTTCTATCTGTGCTAACAATTCATCCATTTTGTTACGAATGCTGCATGCATTCAGATACAGAGCCTTTAACTTTGTCTTTTTACAATTTCTGCAATCTTTGGCCATATCTACTGGTGCACTCTTACGTTTGTATGCTCTGTCCCTTCCTGCCACACTCTGGTTATTAATACCCATATCGCTACCCTGCTCTATTACTTTGTTGTTTCACTTTGATTTAGCACATCTCCTCTCACATGATCACTTCCACCCACTATTTAGTTTAAAGCCCTCTCTACCACCCTAATAATATGACTTGCCAGAACACTGGTCCCAGTACATTTCAGGCGAGAACCATCCCAATGGTACAGCTCCCACTTTCCCCAGTACTGATGCCAGTGTCCCATGAATCGAAACCCATTTCTCCCACACCAATCTTTGATCCACCCATTCAACTCTCTAATCTTATTTACCCTACAATTTGCCCAAAATTTGCTTTTGGTTCAGGTAATAATCCAGAGATTATTACCTTTGAAGTTCAGCTTTTTAATTTAGCCCTTACTTAGCTGCTCATACTCCGTATGAGGATCTTCTTTCCTAGTCCTATCTATGCTGTTGGTGTGTGTTGTTGTTGTAGTAGTAGCGTAACTAGGGCATTGTTGATCGAGTCTCGGAGTCTGGATAAGGTGAACTAATAACTTATTATTTACACATCTCTATTTCTACTCTCCATAAGCCTCTCTAGCTAGCATCCTTTGTGCTGCTACTCTCTTCTTCCAAAACCCATTACCATGTGTCTATTACATCACCATCATACAGCGGGAGGGGTTGCTCTCACTTTTAACCTTTTCAGGTTCTTGTTTAACATATATACATTCTTGACTTTACCTACTATCTTTTCTTCCCCCAAGTCTCTGACTTCACAGATTTAGTCTGTGAGGGGGTTTCACGACTCCCTGATCTTGTTCTAGTCTGACTGGGATGATCTAGTCTTCCTTGTAAGTCTGGATCGCTGACTTGGTGGATTTTTACTAAGGACTGTGGTATTCTGTTCGCTCTAAGTTTCTTCATACTCATCCGGTTCTTCCAAATACATGATTGACTGTTGCTTCTGGGGAATAGGGATAATGTTTCTTCGATTTCTATATATGTTCCCTTCTGTTGTGTCTACCACATACGATCTCTGGTAGTTTTTATCTCTGTTGGTTACAATACCTTCCCTTTCTAGGTCTCATATCCATACTCTTTGGCCTTCAGTCAGTTTCAGTAAGTCTGTGGCATGAAATCTTTTGTTGTAATTTCGAGTTTGTTGCCTTCTGTAAGAATTTTCCTAGTCTCTTACTCTCTCATAGTCCCGGACATCCAATCCTGGAAGCAATTTTTTAGGCAACATAGAAAGTTGCATTCTTATCTTCCTGCCCATAAGTAACTCTGCAGGTGATAGTCCACACATCAATGGTGTAGAATGATCAACTATGAGTGAGGTTGGAAGGTCTTTATTCTTCTTCAAAAAGGACTTTATGGTTCTTACATCTTACATCTCTTTTCGCTTCACCATTCAACTCTTGTTATGACCAAGGCGAGAGGAGTGCACTGTTTGTTCTAGTCCCATTTCCCCACAGGCCACATCATATATTTAAATTTTCCCACTTACCGAAACAATCATATACTCTATTTTTCCCCCAGAATAAAGCACACCAACCAGGTTTCTTTAATAAACAACAAAAAATTATCAGTTTATTATAAACCGAGGCTTAACCAATAATGAAGTAAAACATGCACACAAATTGAAATATTAAAGCCCCTTATTTATCCTAGCCCTCACACACACCCACACACATGCATACACACCGGTTAACTGGGAATATAAAAGATATTTTTGTTTGCAGCTATTACAAAGAAAACAGAAGAAAACAAAACTTAGGCTGAAAAGACAGTATGGAAAGATGTCTGTTGTTTTGGTTAGGCATCCCAAATGCGTGATAGCTGTCAATGGGATCTTCCTAGAGCTGCAGGATGAGGTGGCCGAGTGGTTATGGTGATGGACTGCTAATCCATTGTGCTCTGCATGCGTGGGTTTGAATCCCATCCTTGTCATTTATTAATGAAATATTTAAAGTAGCTGTGTATCACTCTGAAGAGCACCGGCTACAGGTGATTTTTAAAAGGAAGAATTTACAGGGAGAAGGCAGGGGAATGGAATTGTGTAAATTGCTTTTTCAGAGAGCCAGTGCGGACACGATGGGCTGAATGGCCTCCTCCTGCACTGTAACAATTCTGTGATTCTGTGAGATTTTTCCAGGCCATGTTGAAGATCAGTTTGGGTAGGCTTTCCAAGAGATGCAGGTACAGAGGCTCCAAATAGGTCTTACAGCAGGAATTCAGCACAAACATTTCAGTTCACATACGTTTGATACAAAGGTTCCTTCAAACATACAGGGTTTCTGCAAATACAGGAGGAATTAGGAAACTGACACACTGTATGCAGGTTGGTTTTCAAAAGAGAGAGAACTGAGCTGTTTGACTTCTGGCAGGAAAAAAAGAACTGGCTTTTTTAACAGCTCAAAATGGAACTGAAAACATTCCAGAATCAAGTCTCCTAGCATCCATAAATCTTGGCCTGTCACTCCTTTGTAAAAATCTCCCCAAGTCAAAAACAACCCCTGCTGGGTTATTTGAAAACAGGTGCCTTCCAGTAACTGTTTACAGTTCAAACTCAGTCCAAACTAAATAATCAATGATGATTATGTAGGGGTTTCTGTTGAACATGAATAAATCCATACCTAGACATTCCCATGGTCTGGTCAGAAATTGAATAGTATCAGAGGTTCATGCTGTTCTGGTCTTTGTATTGCACAGAACTGGCAGTTCTGGATCACATTTTCAATGTCTTTGGATAATCCTGGCCACCACACTGTTGATTGTGCCCTTGCTCTGCACTTCATTATTCCCACGTGGCCTTGATGTAGACATTCCAAGATGTCCAATCTAAATGAACTGGGAATGACTAGTCTGTCATTATAAATGAGCAAATTGTCAATTATTGTGAAGTATTTTCTATATTTATAGAAAGTTTTCATTGTCTTCCCACTAGGACATTATTGTGGCCACCCTTGTGTGCAACACGGCCTTATACGAATACATTCTTCATCACTTTTTGGGCATGACGAATTTCTTGCAGTTTCTGTATACTTGCCGGCCATTGTCGTGCAGTATATTATGAAAATCACTATCTTGTCCACAAAATTCACATCTTGTTGTGTCAGATGGTCTACCATCGCTCTAGATAGCGGATCAGTGGACACTTGCATCTTTCCCTAGACATATATGGTCTCATACGTCTCTTTTCATCCAACAAGGATACCAAAAATTGATGGTCTGTCTTGATGACGACTCTCAATCCAACAATATAATCAGAGAATTTTTCATATGCCCATGTGATGGCAAGTGCTTCTTTTTCAATTACCACATATTTTGTCTCTGTCTTGGATTCGTCACGCCCAAAAACATGATGAAGATTGTATTCGTATGAGGTTGTATTGCACACAAGGGTGGCCACAAGAATGTCCTAGTGGGAAGACAATGAAAACGTTCTATAAATATAGAAAATACTTCACAATAATCAATAATTTGCTCATTTATAATGACAGACTAGTCATTCCCAGTTCATTTGGATCGGACATCTTGGAACATCTACATCAAACTCCAAAGCTCTAGATGCATAGTATATTGGTCTGCAAGAACCATCAGGTTGCTCTTGGAAAAGGACTGCCCCTAACCCCATGGAGAAGGCATCTGCAGTTAACATTGTTGGTAATGTAGGGTTATAGTGTGCGAAGATGTCCAGCGATAAGAGCATTTATTTAATCTTCTGGAATGCTTGCTCTTGATGTGAGCTCCAGTAGCATGCTTGATCTTTTTTGAGAAGTTGGCTTAGTAGTTCTGTTACCTGCGCTAAATGAGATAGAAATCTGGCTAACTGATTCACCATTCCAAGGAATATTTGGAGCTGTTGAACGGAAGTAAACGTAGGAAATTCTGTAATGGTTCGTGTCTTTGGTAGGTCTGCCATTATACCTTTACTGCTTATCATGTGTCCCAAGAAACAAAATAATTTCTTGGAGAATTCACACTTCTCATTCAGTGTTAGCCCTGCTTCTTGAAGCCATTGTAAACTGCTCGAACTCTTTGGTCATGTTCTTCCACTGACTGCCCATGTACCATGATGTCTTCCATGTGACAAATAACTCCCTTGAGCCCTTCTACGATGTTAGACATAGACCTTTGGAAGATCTCTGGTGCGGGAGTTATCCCAAATGGTAACCTTCCGAATGGGGTTATAAATGTGGTTAGTAATCTTGAGGTCTCATCTAAGGGTACCAACGAAAACCCACTATTGGCGTTGAGTTTGGTAAACATGATGCTCTGAGACAATTCTGTCAAGCTATCATCCACTATGGACATTTGATGACTTTCCTGCGCCACTGCTTTGTTAAGCTACGTTAAATCCGCACAGATACGACGAGTACCATTTTGTTTTGGAACTGGAACCATAACCGAACACCACTCTGTGGGTTTCAGAACAGGAGAAATGGCTCCCATCCAGGTCATCATTCCAGCTAGTCTTGAACTTGGTTCATCAACGGGTGTGGTATCTTTTTGGGTGTAAAGATACAAATTGGTCTGGCATCTTCTTTAAAGCGTGATTTTATACTCTGTCTTCAGTTTTCCTAGACATGAGAAAAGCTTTGGATAGTCTGCTTGAAAGCGACTGTTTACCTTTGTCTGTTTGACGTCATCAATCTTCTTGATCAGATGCAGGTATAAGCATGCTTTTCTGCTTAACAGGGAAAATTCTTGGTTTTGCAAGATGCATAGGGTTTCCATAAATTGTCTCCCTCTATATTGGAAAGCTTACCCTTCACTTTCAGGTGGGTCCCGCCTGGACCATGCAACTGTGTCCCCGCCAGTTTTAGGCAATGTCTCGTCATCCATGGCTCTTAGTGTGACATAATTGTGACACTAGCACCTGTGTCCAATTTGGAAATTTGTTAGATGTTCATTTATATAAATGTCCGCTGTCCAAAATCCTATATTTGGGTCATTAATTTCTCCTAAGAAATCTTCTGGTTCCTTTTCTGCTGGACATTGATGCACTTCATTCACCACTCTTTATGTGAAGGTCTTTTGCTTTGTGATTTTTGAACGAAGAGGTCTTGCTCTGGCACATTTTTCCATAATGGCCTGTATTTTTACAGTTGAAACATTCTGATTTACTGGCAGGACACTTCCCGTCTGTAGGTCTTCCTGACTCCACAGCACTGGCATGGTTTTCTGGCATCATGCACCTTCCCACCTATGTGTCCCTTCTCCATAGATTGCCTCTCTGTCTTTGGCTTAAAGAACTGTACAGTGATTGGATTTCTTCTAATCCAAGGCTTCTCCAGCCTGCTGAATGGCTCTATTTTGACTTTGGACTTCTGCCTGTTGTACGATCTGGATTGCCTTCTCGAGTGTAAGGTCATCTTTCGACTGTAAGAGCTCTGATAAAGACTCATCAGCTATTCCAACAACTATTCAGTCCCTTATTAATTCCGCTTTCAATTCTCCACAGTCACATCCTCAGCCAATCTGTGCAGGTCATTTATAAAAGAATCTATGGATTTGCCTATCATCTGGACTTGCTTGTTAAATTTTACTCTTTCCAGAATTTTGTCGCATTTAAATTGAAATATTTGTCAAAGGCTTGTAGCACATCTTCAAATTTATCAGAAGCCTTGTTTATTCCTTGCCTCACAATCATGTCATCTGCAATTGCACCCATAAGGGTGAATTTTACTGGACCCCGACATCGGGAGTTGTGGTGGGGGAGCCTGGAAAATGCCTACGGGAGAGGCCCACCACAGGCCTCGACGCCGGGAAGGCTCCGCCCCATATTACTGGCGGCGGTAAGGCCTTGTGGCGTCCCCTCGCCGCTCAGCAATGGGAGCAGGATTTAAATATCTAAATTAATGATTAAATGACCTACCTGCTCCCAACAGCCGTCCCACTGCCATATTCCGGTCAGTTACCAGGACTCCCACGCCTTTGGATATCCATCCGGATCCGAGGCGGAACACTGGTGGGGAGGGGGGAGGAGGTACGTTTTCAGGGCAGGAGGGGGAGGAGTGGGGTGAAACTTTTTTAATTGGTCTAGGCGATGGTGGGAAAGGGTAAAATTCATACTTCATAAATTTTGGGGGGAAAGGTTGGGATTGCAAGGTAAGTTTTTTGGGAGGGGGGAGAGGGCAAGTAATAAATTGTTTAGTCATTGGGGGTGGGAGAGGGGCTTGAAATTTTCATTAAAATTTTTACTTTAAATTCATGATGGCTCTCAATTTAAATATTCAAATTTGCCTGCCTCCTCCCATGTCATAGTTGCGGGGGGTTCCCCAGTCATGTAAAAAACGCGGCGGCTCCGTGGAGCAAATCCCATGCATGCACCCCACCATCTTTGAAGCTCACAGCCAAGATCAGTGGTGAGCTGGTAAAATTCAGCCCATAGAGTACAAAAGGGTATTTACTTGTTCTGCTTCTGATTTAGTCTGCAAGTGGGAAGCTATCCTATATCGTAGGAATCCTTTTCTTTATAAGGACCAGTTTTGTACCTGATTGGGTCCTTCCTGATCATGGAAGCTTTCAGGCATTCTATATTTTGAATCCATTTTGTTTTCCTGGGCTTTGTTAGACTTTTTAGGGTGTTCCCTTTTCTTTTTAAATCATTTTGTCTTTAATGGAGGTGTTTGCGCTCTTTCCTGGGGTTTCCTGTGCTTTCTGGGAGTTCCCGTGCTTTCTCTCCATGAGTTGAGACATGGCTCCCGACGCCGCCCGACTCCCAAGTCGCCTTTTCGCTAGAGATCGACATCTCTCCCCGCTTTTCCAACTCAGTATGCCGTTATCCAGCAATGTTCCCTTTTAAAATTCTCTCAATTGATCCTGGACCGTCACCCGGCACTGTGAGTTGGAACCTGATCGCTGGACCTGGATGTTTCATTGCAGACCCCCACACTTCTGTGGTGCAGTCTGAATGCCTGCATGGCTAATTCACCAACTGTCCATGTCTTCTTCGACTACAGAGCAACTCTGGAGATTGTTGCAGTGCCCCGACGATATCTGCTATTCTCTTGGTGCTACTTCACAAGGTGAGGTGTTTTCCGTACTTTTCGGTCATTTTGACTGGTGCCACCATGTGTGTTGTTGTTGTTGTAGTAGCATAGCTAGGGCATTGTTGATAAAGTCTCGGAGTCTGGATAAAGTCAACTAATAACTCTTTTATTATTTCCATGTCTCTATTTACACTCTCCACAAGTCTCTCTCGCCAGCATCCATCGTGCTGCTACTCTCTTCCAAAACCCATTGCCATGTGACTATTACATCATCATCACTATAGTGGGAGGGGTTGCTCTGACTGTCTTCAACATTAACCTTTTCAGGTTCTTATACGACAGTTGGTACCCACGTGGATCACAACAACTGGATCCTCCCCCTCCCACTAAAGTTCGTCTCCAGCCCTGAGCAAATGCCCCGAGCCCTGGCACTGGGCAGGCAACACAGCCTTCTGGACTCTTGCTCTTGGCCACAAAGAACTGTGTCTATCCCCCTTATTATACTGTTCTCTACTTCCACTACATTCCTATTTACTCCCCCCGCTTGAATGTCTTCCTGTACCACGGTGACAGTTAGTTTGCTCATCCACCCTGCAGCCCTCACTGTCATCCATACAAGCTGAAAGCACCTCAAACCTGTTGAACAATTGCAAGGGCTGAGAGTCCTCCACTTCTGCCTTCTCAATCCCCTTACCTGCCTCACTCGCAGTCAAAACCCCTGTCCCTGACTACTGACCAAATCAGACAACCCGATCCTATGGGGTGTGACCACCTTCTGGAACAAAGTGTCCAGGTAACTTTCCCCTTCCTGATGTATCACAGTGTCTGTAGCTCAACCTCCAGTTCATCTACTCTGAGCTGAAGCTTCTCAAGCCATAGACACTTAGTGCAGACGTGGTTGCCATGGATCACATTGGTGTCCATGAGCTCCCACATACTGCAGCTACAACACATCACCTGCCCTGCCATCCTGATTATAATTATCGAATTAATTATTTTCTCAATTTTTTTTTAAATTAATGCCTCTCCTCACTAGCATTTACAGTACTAATTTAAACTTTGTTAATACGATAAGCCTTACAGCTTAAAAATAAAAATAAAATAAAATAAAAATAGAGTGAGTCAGTATAAAAGTGAGCCATCTTACAGTGCTGACTTTGTTTGCACTGGAGTGCTGACTTGGGTTGCATTAGAGTGCTACAGTGGAAGTTTGGTAAGTGAGGATAATTAAGGGTTAATTTTATCTTAAATCTAATCTGTCTTTTATTTAGCTGATCAACTTAACAGTTGCTGTTAGGGTTGGGGAAGGTGCGTTTTAGACCAGCTTTAAACAGGGTTCACTTAGGCTCTGCTTGCAGCTGCACATTGTTAATTAGAGAATTGGTTTAAACCAGTTTTCAGGGGGCTAGAGTGAGTCAGTATAAAAGTGAGCCATCTTACAGTGCTGACTTGGGTTGCAATAGAGTGCCACAGTGGAAGTTCGGTAAGTGAGGAAGTTCGGTAAGGAGGGAGCGAGGAACTCCTTTCATTTTCTACCTGTCCTCAGAGTGAGGGGAGCCCAGAGCTTCCAAAGAGCACAGCTGACTGGGAGAAGACTCGGAGGGCAGAGTTCTGGACCGGTAAGTATAAAAAACTTACCTCTGGTAAAAAAAAAACTGAAAGTGACGTCACAGGAAAGCTGTGACCTGATTGGCTGGTAGGGAATTTTTTTTTACTGAATTTGAAAATAAAACATTGATAAAAATTGATTAAAACCCTAATTAACTAATTAATAAGTAGAGTAACTAAACCAGAGGGAGGAAATTACTGTATTTAGTTAGCATTTAATATTTATAGTAGGAATCTAGCACTAGGGACCATATAGTTATAGCAATTTAGTAAGGATTTAATAAGTATTTATTTATCTTAAATTAATTTATTAATTAGTGCTAGAAATGTCAGTTAGAGGGGTGAAGTGCTTCACCTGTGAGATGTGGGAGGTCCGTGACGCTTCCAGCGTTCCGGACGACTACATCTGCAGGAAGTGTACCCAGTTGCAGTTCCTCACAGACCGCATGGATCGGTTGGAGCAGCAACTGGATGTACTTAGGAGCATGCAGGTGGCAGAGAGCGTCATAGACAGGAGTTTTAGAGAAGTGGTTACACCCAAGGTGCAGGCAGATAGATGGGTGACCGCTAGAAGGGGCAGGCAGTCAGTGCAGGAATCCCCTGTGGCTATCCCCCTCTCTAACAAGTATACCGTTTTGGATATTGTTGGGGGGGATGGCCTATCAGGGGAAAACAGCAGCAGCCAGAGCAGTGGCACCATGGCTGGCACTGTTGTTCAGCAGGAAGGGACAAAGCGCAGAAGAGCAATAGTTATAGGGGACTCTATAGTCAGGGGCACAGATAGGCGCTTCTGTGGACGTGAAAGAGACTCGGGCGGGATAGAGGGGGATGTAAAAGGGGTGGGGGAGTTGCATTACTTGTTAAGGAGAATATCACAGCTGTACTGCAGGAGGACACCTCGGAGGGGTCGTGCAGAGAGGCAATATGGGTGGAGCTCAGGAATAGGAAGGGTGCAGTCACGATGTTGGGTGTTTTCTACAGGCCTCCCAACAGCCAGCGGGAGGTAGAGGAGCAGATATGTAGACAGATTTTGGAAAGATGTAAAGGTAACAGGGTTGTAGTGGTGGGTGATTTTAACTTCCCCTATATTGACTGGGACTCACTTAGTGCTAGGGGCTTAGATGGGGCAGAATTTGTAAGGAGCATCCAGGAGGGCTTCTTGAAACAATATGTAGATAGTCCAACTAGGGATGGGGCCGTACTGGACCTGGTATTGGGGAATGAGCCTGGCCAGGTGGTCGAAGTTTCAGTAGGGGAGCATTTTGGGAACAGTGACCATAATTCCATAAGTTTTAAGGTACTTGTGGATAAGGATAAGAGTAGTCCTCGGGTGAAGGTGCTAAATTGCGGGAAGGCTAATTATAACAATATTAGGCAGGAATTGAAGAATTTAGATTGGGGGCGGCTGTTTGAGGGTAAATCAACATCTGACATGTGGGAGTCTTTCAGATGTCAGTTGATTAGAATCCAGGACCAGCATGTTCCTGTGAGGAAGAAGGATAAGTTTGGCAAGTTTCGGGAACCTTGGATAATGCGGGATATTGTGAGCCTCGTCAAAAAGAAAAAGGAAGCATTTGTAAGGGCTGGAAGGCTAGGAACAGATGAATCTCTTGAGGAATATAAAGACAGTAGAAAGGAACTTAAGCAAGGAGTCAGGAGGGCTAAAAGGGGTCATGAAAAGTCATTGACAAGCAGGATTTAGGATAATCCCAAGGCTTTTTATACATATATAAAGAGCAAGAGGGTAACCAGGGAAAGGGTTGGCCCGCTCAAGGACAAAGATGGGAATCTATGTGTGGAGCCAGAGGAAATGGGCGAGGTACTAAATGAGTACTTTGCATCAGTATTCACCAAAGAGAAGGACTTGGTGGATGATGAGCCTAGGGAAGGGAGCCTAGTCTCAGTCATCTCATTATCAAAAAGGAGGAGGTGTTGGGTGTCTTGCAAAGCATTAAGGTAGATAAGTCCCCAGGGCCTGATGGGATCTACCCCAGAATACTGAGGGAGGCAAGGGAAGAAATTGCTGGGGCCTGGACAGAAATCTTTGCATCTTCATTGGCTACAGGTGAGGTCCCAGAGGACTGGAGAATAGCCAATGTTGTTCCTTTGTTTAAGAAGGGTAGCAAAGATAATCCAGGAAATTATAGGCAGGTGAGCCTTACGTCAGTGGTAGGGAAATTATTTGGGAGGATTTACTCCCATTTGGAAACAAACAAACTTATGAGCGAGAGACAGCATGATTTTGTGAAGGGGAGGTCGTGTTTCACTAATTTGATTGAGTTTTTTGAGGAAATGACAAAGAAGATTGATGAAGGAAGGGCAGTGGATGTTATCTATATGGACTGCAGTAAAGACTTTGACAAGGTCCCTCATGGCAGACTGATACAAAAGGTGAAGTCATATGGGATCAGAGGGGAGCTGGCAAGATGGATACAGAACTGGCTCGGTCATAGAAGACAGAGGGTAGCAGTGGAAGGGTGCTTTTCTGAATGGAGGGATGTGACTAGTGGTGTTCCGCAAGGATCAGAGCTGGGACCTTTGCTCTTTGTAGTATATATAAATGATTTGGAGGAAAATGTAGCTGGTCTGATTAGTAAGTTTGCGGAAGACACAAAGGTTGGTGGAGTTGCGGATAGTGATGAGGATTGTCAGAGGATACAGCAGGATATAGATCGGTTGGAGACTTGCGCAGAGAAATGGCAGATGGAGTTTAATCCGGACAAATGTGAGGTAATGCATTTTGGAAGATCTAATGCAGGTGGGAAGTATACAGTAAATGGCAGAACCCTTAGGAGTATTGACAGGCAGAGAGATCTGGGCATACAGGTCCACAGGTCACTGAAAGTGGCAACGCAGGTGGATAAGGTAGTCAAGAAGGCATACGGCATGCTTGCCTTCATCAGTCGGGGCATAGAATATAAAAATTGGCAAGTCATGCTGCAGCTGTACAGAACTTTAGTTAGGCCACACTTAGAATATTGCGTGCAATTCTGGTCGCCACACTACCAGAAGGACGTGGAGGCTTTGGAGAGGGTACAGAAGAGGTTTACCAGGATGTTGCCTGGTCTGGAGGGTACTAAAACTCAGCTTGTTCTCACTGGAACGACGGAGGTGGAGGGGTGACATGATGGAGGTTTACAAAGATATGAGTGGCATGGACAGAGTGGATAATCAGAAGCTTTTTCCCAATGTGGAAGAGTCAGTTACTAGGGGACATAGGTTTAAGGTGAGAGGGGCAAAGTTTAGAGGGGATGTGCGAGGCAAGTTCTTTCGACAGAGGGTGGTGAGTGCCTGGAACTTGCTGCCAGGGGAGGTGGTGGAAGCAGGTACGATAATGACGTTTAAGAGGCATCTTGACAAATACATGAATAGGATGGGAATAGAGGGATACGGTCCCCGGAAGTGCAGAAGGTTTTAGTTTAGGCAGGCATCAAGATCGGCGCAGGCTTGGAGGGCCAAATGGCCTGTTCCTGTGCTGTACTGTTCTTTGTTGTTCTAGACTCAACAGCTTCTTACTTTCCTTCTTTTTGCATGTCTTAATCTGTTCTAAGGTAGCTACTTAAAAATTTTAAAGTTTCATTTTACATTTTTTAATTTCCAGCTATTAACACACGCACCTTAACAGCAGTGTACTAACCTAGCTATTCACGGATACTCGCTAACAGTAGTTACTCACCATCCAATTACCTTACAGCTTTCCTGTGATTTCATTGTTTAATTCTTTTTCAAACTCAGTCAGCGCACGTCAACTCCTGCAGCTCCCTCGCAGGTCCAGTTCCTATATGCTCCCTGAAGGTAGGTGCAGACCCCAATTCCTTGCTCTGCATTTATCCTCTCCCACTATTAGGCGCTCCTTCGCAGTTAATGTTCCTCTCCGCTCCCTGCATGTCCTGAGCCTCGCTCTGTATTTATCTGCTCCCGATATTAGGATCTCCCATGCAGGTCTGGTTTCACACCACTCCCTGAAGATTGGACCAATGCTAAGGCCAATTACTGCCCTATCAATCTACTTTCAATCATAAGCAAATTGATGAAGGGTGTTGTCAATGGTTCTATCAAGTGGCATTTGCTCACTAAAAACCTACTCATGTATTCAGTTTGGGTTCCACCAGGACCACTGAACTCTAGATCTCATTGCAGCCATGGTCTGCACATGAACAAAAGAGCTCAATTCCAGAGGTGAGGTGAGTGTGACTGCACTTGACATCAAGGCAACATTTGACTAAGTGTGGCATCAAGGAGCCCTAACAAAATTGAAGTCAATGGGAATCAGGAGAAAACGCTCCACTGGCTGGAGCTATACCCAACACAAAGGATAATGGTTGTGGGTATTGGAGGTCAATTATCTCACCCCCCCGGACATTGCTGCAGGAGTTCCTCAGGGTAGTGTTGCAGGCCCAACAATCTTCAGCTGCTTCATTTGCAACGCATAACAGATAACGAAGCAGTCCGTGCCTGCTTGCAGCATGACCTGGATAACATTCAGGCTGATAAGTGGCAATTAGCATTTGCACCACACAAGTGCTAGGCAATGACCATCTCCAACAAGGGAGTATCTACCCATCTGCCATGACATTTGTTACAAAAGTGATACTATTTAAAAAAACATTTTTTTGAGGATTCGTGTGTTAGAATTATGGACATTGGTTTCTTTGGGAAAACTGAAAAGACTCCATGGATGTATTTTTACAAGGGTCACTGAGAGTTCTTGTTTGAAAATAACCTTTACTGGAAGTCACATGCCTTAAGCTCAATAAACAACAGAAACCTTGGTGACTTGGGGAGATGTTTACAGAGAAATGACATGTCAAGATTTATAGTGGTTAGGAGGTTCTGACATCGTGAATGGGGTTTCACTTTTGAAATATTGTTTTGGTTCAGTTGGGGTGGGGACTGTGTTGAAAAGCAATTGGAGATCAACCTGCCAAGGGAGAAACACCCAACTCATCTTTCCTGCACCTCTCAAACAGACATGGAGAAATCCAGTGTGTCAGCGACTCTTTCTCTACCTCTTTGACAAACCTGCGAATCCAGAGTGTGATGACTGAAACCCCTTTCTCCTGGAAAGCCTACCAGACTACATCTTGACATCTCCAGAATGAACTGTTCCACGAAAGATCCCAGTGATCCGTCTCTGTGTACCCGGACACCAAACCAAAAGAGACAACTGACATCCTTCCATATCTTCTCTTTTTTTCTTCAAGAATTAACAAGTATTTGGCCACAGTATTATCTTTTTTTGGGGGTTTTTTTGTAAAAGAGCTCTGCAGAGAAAATATCTTTATTTTTCAGTTAATCAGTGTGGCTGTGTGTGGCTAAGGTAAAAAGGCAACTTTCATATTTCAATCTGTGTGTTAATGCTTTGCTTTGTTACAGGATAAGTCTTGTTTTATAATAAACTGATAATTTTGTTCTTTATTAAAGAAACCTGGTTGGTGTATTTTATTCGGGGATAAAGAGTACAGTATCTGATTGACCGTATCAGTAACTGGGTAAACACTTAAATATATGTTGTGTGCTGTGGAGAAGTGGAACTGGAAAAGGCAGTACACTTCTCCCGTCTCAGTCATAACACATTCAACGGTATCACCATCGGCAAATCCCCATCGTCAACACCCTCCGGGTCATCATTGATCAGAAACTTAACTGGACCAACTACATTAGTACTGTGGCTATAAGAGCAAGGTAGAAACTAGGTATTCTGCAGTGAGCAACTCACCTCCTGACTTTGCAAAATTTTTCATCATCTACAAGGCACAAGTCAAGAGTGTGATGGAATGCTCACCACTTAACTGGGTGAGTGCAGCTCCAATAACACTCAAGAAGCTCGACACGATCCAGGACAAAGCAGCCCTCTTGATTGGCACCACACCCACCATTTTAAAACTTTCACTCCCTCTACCACCTGCCCTCAGTGGCTGCAATGTGTACCATCTGCAAGATGCTCTGCAGCAAATCACCAAGGCTTCTTCGACAGCACCTTCCAATCCTGCAAACTCTACTATCTCAAAAAACAAGGATAACAGGCGCATGGGAACACCACTACCTCCAAGTTCCCCTCCAGGTCACATAGCTTCTGACTTGGAAATATATTGCTGCTTCTTCATCGTTGCTGGCTCAAAATCCTGGAACTCCCTACCTAATAACACTAATGGGTTTACCTACATCACATGCACTGCAATGGCTCAGGATGGTGGCTCACTACTATGACCTTCCCAAGGACAATTAGGGATGAGAAATAAATGCTGGTCTTGACAGTGACAGCTACATCACATGAATGAATGGAAAAAAAGACTGTAGTGAGTAGTGCTTTCAACTTAAACCAGAAATTTTCTCAGAGGTGCTCCCACTCCATTTTCATAACCTCACTAATAGTGCAGCAGAAACCCTATTTATACATCGAAATGGGGTTCTCCCACACTTTCAGTGAGGTTACAGTGGTGGAGTGGGAGCAGCTCCAAGGAAATTTCTGCCCAGAGTTTATTTGGAATTTAGGAGGTAAGAGAGGAGAAAGTTTATAGAAGCAATGACCACAGTATCATTTATGGTAGGAGTAAAGTTGTAATAGAGAATGTTTGGGTCCTGCCAAAGGCAGAAATGGAGGCAGGCAGGGGCTGTTCCCGATGGCATTCCCAGTGCCGGCTATGTTCACCAGGGCATGGGGAGGGTGGCATCGCAATCCCACCCAATCACTGATTAAGGCCAATTAAACTGGTTGAAGAGCTCATCAAAAATTAATTAATAGGGGGTGTTATGACCCAGGCGGGAGGAGTGCACTGCTTTTCTAGTTCCACTTCTCCACAGGTCACAGCATATATTTAAGTTTTTTTCCCATTGCAGATACAGTCAATTATAGACTCTATTTTTAATCCCGGATTAAAATGCACCAACCAGGTTTCTTTAATAAACAAAAAATTATCAATTTATTACAAAACAATTGTTAACAAATATCGAAGCAAAGCATTAATACACAGATTGAAATATGAAAGTTCCCTCTTTACCTTAGTCCCTCACACACATACATACATCGGCCAGAGTTTTACGCCACCCCAGCGAGCCAGATGGTGGCAGGCGTGGGGTGGCGTAAAATCAAGCGGGAGCCTTCCCGGCTCGCTCACGCCTCCGCCCCACTTTACATGGGCTGGGGGGGTGGGGGGGTGCAAGAAAAGGGCTGCCAGCCCCAGGCCAATCAAGGCTAGTGGCCACTTAACAGCCACTTAAGGGCCTTCGCCCACCTCCATGGGTATTTTACCCATGGCAAGCGGGCATCCGGGAGATGTGAAAGGCCGCCCAGTGATACTTGGCAGCCTCTCAGCGCACCGGGGTGGGGGGAGGGAGTGGTAGGGGGCCCTGACAATCAGGCACTTTTACGTCGGTGGCCAGCTCCTGTCCACCTGGCGTAAATTCCAGCCCATCAGTTAACCAAAAAAATAGAGATTTTCTCTTTAAAACTCTGTTACAAAAAAAAACGAAAAAGAATACTTTGACCAAATTCTTGCTAATTCTTGAAGAAAAAAGAGAAGATATGGAAAGATGTCAGATGCCCTTTGTTTTGGTTTGGCATCCCAAATACGCGTAGACAGCTGTCACTGGGATCTTCCTAGAACAGTTCTTATCCGGCAAAGTTGAAGTTGAGTTTGGGCAAGCTTTCCAGGAAAAATGCAGCAAAAGGGGTTCAGGCAGGTCTTGCAGAAGGAATGCAGCTCAATTCTTACACTCGCTTCTAAGAGCTTCTCAAAAAGATGGGGAAACTGGCAGGCTATTCAAAGAGCTGGAAAAGGCTGAGTTGGGGTTGACCTTGGCAAGTTGATTCTCTTACTCATTTTCAGAACACTGTCCATATCCCAACTGCCTGTCCAATGTGAAACCAAAAACATCTTAGGAGCCAAGCCTCCCGACCTCTATAAATCTTGACCTGTCACTTCTCTGTAAACATCTTTCCCAAGTCAAAAAAGCCTCTGCTGGGTATTTATCTGAAAGCAGGTGCCTTTCAGTAACTGTTGTTTACGAGCCAAGTCCAAAAGACCTTCTGATGACATCTTTTTTTAAAAAAATCAAAGTTCCAGCATCTATGGAATCTTTCAGTTTTAAAACACAAATCCTCATAATTTTAACCAGAAAATGGAAGCACTTGTAACAGGGATGTTGAGATTTTCACAGGGGCACACAGACTGCAGCCGCTGTAAGGGGTAGACCAGATGAAGGGAGTCGGTACAGAGTGGGAAGCCAGTCATGGCCGCCCTAGGGAATTACCTCGGACCTATAAAGGAGTGAAAGGCGCAGAGGGGGACTCGCCCATTGACAATTAGGTGTCCTTGACACAGCACAATTGGCAGAGAGAGTGGGCAGTTAGAGCTTAGGCAGTACAAGGGTCGCCACCCTGTTGGCATTGTAGGGGCAGAGGAGCAGGGGTCAAGGCTAATTGGGCAACCAGCAGACCACAAGGAAGACAGCAGCTGCCAATGGGGGCATGACTCTCAGATTTTGGGCCCAGTGGCAATGAGGAGCAACACCCAGCCAACAGTTCCCCAGGCATCAGGGGAGCATGGAGCAGGAAGAACACGAAGGCGCTACTCCCAGCGTAGGATCTACCTTGATGTGAATGAGAACCGGTGCCACAGGAGACTGCGACTCACCAGGCAGATGGTCGCAGACATCTGTGACCTTGTTACCGAAGACCTCGAATCTTGCAGCACTGGTTTCCATGTCCTGCCAGTAGCTGTCAAATTCACTGTGGCCTTGAGCTTCTCACTAGAACAATCATTGAGCAGGCCATCAGGCTTCTCAAGATGCGATTCCAGGGCCTAGACCTGTCAGGTGGCACCCTTCACCACATTCCTGCAAGGGTCTTGCTCATTGTGATGAGTTGCTGCGCTCTCTGTAACAATGCCCTCCAGAGAGGTGTGCACCTTGAGGATGGTGAGGCGCTAGAAGGAGACAGCTTATCGGAAGAAGGGGAGGATGAGGAAGAGCAGGAGGTGGGAGAGGAGGATGATGAGGCAGATGGGAAGGATGCAGAACACCGAGGTGCTCCGGCTGCACAGGGAGGTGGCCAGGCACGCGGCACAAAGGTCTAGCCGGGATGCCATGATTGTCAGGGATTGGTTCACTCAGGATCATCTCAACTGAGCCCCTCTGACCCAGGATGAAGGGCATGGTATGGAGGTCACTTTGAGATACATATGCTAACACATCCATTGAAGATGCAGCCTGGAACATCTATACTCTTACTGCCAATGAAAGAAGCACATGTACCCAGAGGCTTTGCCGTCAACATTGAGGATCCTTGATCTCCTTCACCACCTCATACCTCTTTTATTGTCCTGCCATCAATAAGCAGAGTTTCATACATGTGGCTTAAAGTGCCATTATTTGCATTGTGCTCAGAAAAGAAAACAGTGCTCAGTTATAGCAAGAAGACACCCCAGTGACCCACTCAGTGTTCTGCACGATGTGGTGGCCTTCGCTCTCAGTCACTTTTACGTAGTGCTCCCCACTTTGGCCACGGTGGAGGTGGAACCAGCCTGCTCTCTGAGGCACCTCCAGAGGCTGCTGCACCTGCATCATTGCTGGGGGCAACCTCCATCACTTGGCCGTGCAGAGGCTCCCACAGTTAAAAGGAGCCAAAGAGGCTGAAGGTGATGAAGCGCCCTGTGAGGGCTGGCAGCCTCATCCTCCTCAGTGACATGCTCAATCCTTGGTGGGCTTTGCGGATGGCTCGAGGAGGGCACCAGCTGGGGTGCAACTGGCATCCCCTCCAAACAACTCTGCGCCACCAGCACCACGGACCGGTCCAGTGTGGCATGCATCCTGTGGATGTCAGTGTACATTTCCTGCATGCACTCTAAGTACAGCCTCATATGGCTGTCCATGAGGCTGGCCACTTGCTCAATGGAGGAGCTCATGTGCCAACAGCCCTGAGCCATTGTGGCACACACAAGATAGATGGACTCCTCCATTCTCTGCCCATAAAGCCGCACTGCTGCAGGGAACTCTGACATGTGGAAGCACATCTGCTGCTGCTGGTCTAGTTAGAACTTCCTTTCCAGCGTCCCCTGAGGCCCTGCACCTGTGCCCAGCTGAGATCCCTCCTGTGCTCCCTCCTCCAAAGGGAACTGTCCACAGCTGCCTCTACCTCTGGCACCTCCTCTCGCACACTAGTGACGTGCTGCTCACCCAGTGCCACCCTATCTTCTTTTTTATTCATTCATGGATGTGAGCGTTGCTGGCCAGGCCAGCATTTATTGCCCATCCCAAATACCCTTGAGAAGGTGATGGTGAGCTGCCTTCTAGAACGGCTGCAGTCCATGTGGGGTAGATACACCCACAGCGCTATTAGGAAGGAGTTCCAGGATTTTGATCCAGCGACAGTGAAGGAACAGCGATATAGTTCCAAGTCAGGATGGTGTGTGGCTTGGAGGGGAACTTGCAGGTAGTGGTGCTCCCATGCTTTTGCTGCCGTCCTCTTAGGTGGTAGAGGCGCGGGTTTGGAAGGTGCTGTCTAAGGAGTCTTGGTGCGTTGCTGCAGTGCATCTTGTCGATGGTACACACTGCTGCCACTGTGTGTTGGTGGTGGAGAGAGTGAATGTTTGTGGATGGGGTGCCAATCAAGCGGCCTGCTTTGTCCTGAATGGTGTCAAGCTTTTTGATTGTTGTTGGAGCTGCACCATCCAGACAAGTGGAGAGCATTCCATCACACTCCTGACTTGTGCCTTGTAGATAGTGGACAGGCTTTGGGGAGTCAGGAGGTGAGTTACTCGCCGCAGGATTCCTAGCCTCTGACCTGCTCTTGTAGCCACGGTATTTATATGACTACTCCAGTTCAGTTTCTGGTCAATGATAACCCCCAGGATGTTGATAGTAGGGGATTCAATGATTGTAATGCCATTGACTGTCAAGGGGAGATGGTTAGATTCACTCTTGTTGGTGATGGTCATTGCCTGGCACTTGTGTGGCACGAATGTTACTTGCCACTTATCAGTCTAAGCCTGTATATTGTCCAGGTCTTGCTGCATTTCTACACGGACTGCTTCAATATCTGAGGAGTCACGAATGGTGCTGAACATTGTGCAATCATCAGTGAGCATCCACACTTCTGACCTTGCAATTGAAGGAAGGTCATTGAGGGAGCAGCTGAAGATGTTTGGGTCCAGAACACTACCCTGAGGAACTCCTGCAGTGATGTCCTGGAGCTGAGATGATTAACCTCCAACAACCATGACCGTCTTCCTTTACACTAGGTATGCCTCCAACCAGCGGAGAGTTATCCCCCTGATTCTGTTTGACTCCAGTTTTGCTAGGGCTCCTTGATGCCTTACTCGGTCAAATGCTGCCCTGATGTCAAGGGCAGTCACTCTCACCTCACCTCTTGAGTTCAGCTCTTCTGTCCATGTTTGAACCAAGGCTGTAATGAGGTCAGGAGCTGAGTGGCCCTGGCGAAATCCAAACTAAACTTCAGTGAGCAGATCTATGCATGCATGAGGACCCACTGAGGTGAGAGCACCTTCGCTGGTGGATGGTGCGCTTGTAAGGTGTGACAGATGCTTCTTTGTTTCCTTGCTGCACATTTGGAGCTGCTGAGGAAGAAGGAGAAGGTCTTGTGAGGAGGATGTCTGCACCTGTGGGAGACACAAGTGATCATGGGAGCTAGCCTTGGAGAGCTGTTGCTCCCCAACGCAATTCAGTGACTGGTATGCTGTTGGATGGGTTGTAGTGCAATGCACCCCCTTAATGAGCACATTGCCCTCTGTAAGTCTGGTACCCCTCAGCTTGTTTGGGCTCTCTCCTGGGTATTATATGCCCGCTTCTCCTGCAATGACAAGAGAGAATGTGGTAATGCTGTTCTCTGTGGCCAATGGCATCTCTGCTGGTGTTTATTAGACATTGCATGTTTCAGTGCTGGCAGGTCCTCAGCAGCATTATGGCTCAGAGCCATTCTGAGGGGTCAGGAGCAGCATGTGCTTTGAGGCTCCTCAGCTGGTGTGACTGCCGGAGGGTGAATTCCCAGAGGCCTGTCCTGAGGGCTGCGGGCTGCACTCATCTTGCCAGAATGTGTATGAGGTCATTGAACCTTTTCCTTCACTAGATCCAGGCTCGTCTTACAACACTTCTGCTGCTAACAGTGGCTGCGATTTCTACCCAGGTTTGGTCTGTATGCGTGGCCTCCTCCTGCCATCCTCCGAGAAGAGGATCTCCCTCCTCTCCCTCATGGCCTCCAGCTTGACTTCCAGGTTGCTGTCCGAGAAGGGGCTGTCCTGTGCTGCATTCCAGGCATCCAGCTCTCCTGAGGCATCATGGAAAACAGAAATTCTGCCCAAAACTCACTAAGAGTCTTCTCTTTCAGTCCTCTTTCAGCAGTGAAACAATAGCCACAGTAATGGCTGCCATGGTGAGTTTAAATCGGGCCTGCGCTTCAGTTGATCCATCTCCGTTCCGGTCACCGCAGCCACTAATTGGCCACCAACCCATCTGCACATTAACTAAGGGGTCGCCACCAAGAAAATCATGACTCAATTCCATTTTCCCCCAGGAGTGGGTTTGGGACTGGGAAACAGTGTGAAAATCCAACGCAGAGATTGGAGAATACAGATGAGAGCAGGACCACCAATCAGTCAACAAGCTTTTTCTTTTGCTTTGTCCGGGACTTAGGACTAGACACTGCTAGTAAATGAAGGAGGCTTCATAGAGTGGTTAGGAAAGTAAGTATTTGACAAAAAAGAGGAAACCAAGCTTCATGGAGGGAGGTCGAGCAATGAAGGAACTGTGGATGTTCTACTTGTGATCAGCGGAGATTGCTAGGCCAAAATGTTAATAGATCCAAAAGGATAAGGGTGTAGCTGGTATGGTATGGTATGGTAGAAGTTACAAGAGATGGGCAGATGAATTTAGAGACTTACGAGAGAGAAGTTTTGTATCTAAATGTGTCTTGTTGGTTATCAGGCCCAAATTGAAGTGCCTCATGATAAAGGATTTGAAATCTCTGTGCTGTAATTGAACATTCAATAATGCCCACTATAAAAGCAATTCAATCTGTGCGGTTCAGCCACAGCAAGCAGTTTGTGTCATGATCACTATCCTTTTATCGGAAGACGATCTATAGCTTCAGATCCCAGAATATAGCACCTTCACTGGACTTAGGACTCAATCTTGGCTGCAATCAGACATTAAGTAAAATAGTACTGTAAGTCTGGAGTTTGAGCCCGAACTTCCCTGAAATCATATTATACCAACATTACCTCCGTTGTGCAGGTAGAATTTTTGAATTTTATTGAGAATGCAGCAATTTCATGTTGAGTTAAACATTTGTTAAAATCAAAATTGAATTTGCAATTATCTGTGATTTATCAGACTATCAGTTTATGAGGTTATTAGTTGATAATCAACCAGCCAGATCTTGTTGCGGAGCAGTTCCTGATTTAGGAATCCTCAAAGCCCTGTGAATATGAATTCAGTGTTCCAATGCCAGGGTTAACAGACTTCACCCTGTTGATTTTAGTCTTTTAGTCTTTCCTTTGTTTGTTTTCCTCCATTTCATATTAATTTGATCACGTCTTTCCCACCCTCCAGCTAACACTTATTATTCTCTGTATATTACCCATGTATATCTATTCAATCGGTTCAGAAGTGCTATTGCTGCTGGTTCTAGCTCTGACATTCTCATGGTGCCTGATTGCACTCTACTGTTAACATGTTGTATTCTTCAAACATAAAAAAAAGGTGGTAGATTTTCTATGTAATCTTCCTGTGTATGGGACTATTGGATCATCTGGGCAGTTGCAGGAAAATCAGGAAAGGAGGGCACCACCCCAACGGATCCACCAAAATTTTGATTCTTTAATTGAATGATAAATCAAGCAGATTCTCTTATGGACATGTGCTCAATTTTCTTGTATTCACTACCACAGATGATGCAATAGCTTCATGCACAAGAACAGGAAAATATGCCCCAATAATGGAGGACTACAGGATGTGATCAAACAGGGGTCTGTGTCTGTGATTTGCTCCATACTGAGTTCTGAATCTGAGCAAGTCACTTCCTCCAAGGGGCAAGGAGAAAGTATGAGTGAGTCAATCTGGGCCCTTGTCCTGAGCGGCTGGTAGCTGAGCAGTATTGGCAGAGGTTCAGCAGCAGCTTGCTGGGGAGAAAAATAATTTAAAAATTGCAAATTTAATTTCAATGGAAATGAAGGTCATAACTTGAAAATTAACTCTATAGTTCCTACTGTCATGTGCAGCCTTTTTAGTAAACTGGACAAAAATTTGGCAAAATAGTAAGCAAGTAATAGACAATGAAAAACACTAGAATGTGTGGCAGTAAAAGGACAACTGTTAACTTATTGAAGCCTGAAAGGACTGCCGACTCAGCTAAACCTTCTGTTCATCTATTGCTGCATGCTTGTAGATGTAGAATAGTTTCACTGGACCCAGTCGGATCCCAAACTTTTGATATTTGCGTTTGGATAGTACATATTGCATCGACAGGGGTGTATTTGTCAACTGAAGTTTCTACAGATACTTCTGAATTCAATCCCCTCTCCACAACTGGGACTTGAGCACAAACACCAACTCTGCAGACATCACCATATATGCTGCTTATTTTCTGGATCAATGCAAAAAAACAAACAGATGTCAGCAGTATGAGACTGAAATATGTTGTGAATCCCTCCAACTGATTTGCCTGCTGCAGTTGAGATAATGCTGAACAAATGTATGCCTATCTGACCAATCATGCAGGTATTGATTGGACCCTACCTTTCTGATTTTTTGTGCACCTCCATACAGTCTACCCAGTGTTATTGGATGCCAAAAGAAATCTGGTGTAAATTAATTTTCATGTATACTGGTGGGTTTGTTTCAATTGAAAAACAGAAGCCCAGTTACACTCTGCCGTTTGACAATGTCAGTTTATTGTGAACGATAAAGTGCACATCAGAATAACAAGGTAACATACAATACTGTTGGAAAGACATTGGTCAACAAACATAATTAGCTGATGCGTGCATAATACTGAAATGTCAGCCTGGAAGATTGCAATGTGCAATGGAGCATTCAGGAGTGAGTAACACTGAATCTGTACAGTATTGCAAAATAAAATAAACCACCTAAGCCAGAATCAGTACCTCCAAAGTCAAGAGGCAAGCATGTTGACTTTTCACAACCTGAATGGTTTTGATTTTTCTAATTTCAACACTTACTATTATAGAACCAATCAATTTAATGAGTAACAAATAGTTTGGACTTACTTTGCTCCCCCCATCACCACCACCAGCACCCCCCTCCCCCTGCCACCCGCCCTGCCACAAGACAAATCCATCAATGTGCTCTTTCAATTCTAGTCTTTGCTTTCCAATGTTGTACAAAAGAAACTAGACTATGCAGGAAGTGGGAAGTGGTTTGTTAATATATTTTTGCAGCAAAATGGTTGGCCATTTTAGACAGAGAAGCTGTGAGGGAGTTATTGATGGGTTTTGATAATTAGAGTGGTAGCTTACCGAGATTAAACAGCTGCATGTAAGACATGAATTGGGGTTTTACTTTGAAAACACAGAGACAATGCCCCATTTATAGGGAGCATGACAAACTTAAATATTTTCCCTCTCCTCTAGATTAAATGGTTTAGAATTAATGTATATAAAATAATGTTCAAGCTAATAAGGTATATAGCTATTGGTCTACACTACTAACATGTATATTTTCCTTTGAGCACTTCAAGTTCCACATGCTGTTTGCGTAAATGTTAATAATAATCTTTAAAATTCTGGTTCCCACAATGGGAACCCCAGTTGCCACCAAAACACTATGCTACAAGGTGATGGGACCACAGGTCTGTAACACACTGCCCTCCCCCACTTTAACTTCTCACACATGACATCACAGGGTACAACTCAAGCCAAGACCAAACACTTTATTTAGAGCAGGAGAACTCACCCAGAAATCAACCACTTGCACAGTTCCTAACCGCTGAATTAACCATACCAGGCTTGAACATCATGTTATTCAGGGAGAATTAAGTAACAGGAGCAGAAAGAACTATGAGAACAAAAATATAGAATCTTTAAAAAGTATTCTGTTGGTAATAGCTCTAACGCGAGAAGGGATTTCCCTCTCTTTATTTTTAATGAAGATATCATCTTCTGAAATTGTGAAAAAATGGACAACGATCAGAATATTTTGCACTGTTTTTCATTTGGATAAAGTGAGACATATGTTGCACTGAATTGTTTGCTGAAATGTAGAAATAGTTTCACCACAATGAAAAAGGAAGTGCCAAGTTCATTCAGTTTAGGTAGTGTTGCTTTTTGTTGCCTTCTCTTTTCCTCTGCAGATTAGACAGTAAGATTCTGCCTAAAACTGACTGAAACAATAAAAACAAATTTACCTTATTCTTGAGCAGCACCGGGGAAATTCTGCTGCTTCTCATGCATTTTCCTTGCCACTTTTGACTAGGTAGAAGTGGTTTAGGGTGGCCAGGTTAATTTTTAGGAGGAGTTTGAAAGAGAAAGTGCAATTATAATGAACTGGATATTAATTAAGTGCTGGAAAAATTATGGATTTTGACTTTAGTCATTATTTTTAATTAGCTAGTTCCCAGATGAGTTGCTCTCGGGTATGAGTAGGTCTTATGGCACACCTGCACCTATGCTTATAGCACACATGTGCCAGTAATTCTCGCAATATGCAACAGTAGTGCTCAAGCTGCTGCAATGGGAGAAGAGGAGCTTGGTGTGATGGACTGTGATTATTTACACCTCCCCTCTAACTGGTTTAATTAACGAAAATGACCTGCACTTGACTTAAAACACAGTATTTTATTTGGCCATTATATTGATTTTTTTTAAATGGCAAGTTTATTTAAAATGCTCAGTTGGTGACTAACCTCATTTTGAACTCCCCAACTTTGCTGTTGCATTAAAAGAGACAGTGGGCAAACCTGTGCTTTTCTACACTTGCAAGGTGCAGTAATATTGTGCTGCATTTGATTGAAGAAGCATAGTTTGAGTGTGCTACTGTTAGCCAGAGAACGATCATTGTTCCATTATTACTGCTAAATGGTGATATATCACTAATAAAATGTTATCCTATTATGGGAAGCTAGTGGCATGGTGGTAATGTTAATAGACTAGTAATCCAGATGCCTAGGCTAATGCTCTGGGGATATGGGTTCAAATCCCACCATGGCAGATGGTGAAATTGGAATTCAATTAATAAATCTGAATTTAAAAAAAAAGGCTAGTCTAATGGTGACCATGAAACCATTGTTGATTGTTGTAAAAACCCATCTGGTTCACTAATGTCCTTTAGGGAAGGAAATCTGCTGTCCTTACCTGTTCTGTCCCTCATGTGACTCCAGACCCACAGCAATGTGGTTGATGCTTAAATGCCCTCTGAAATTGTCTAGAAAGTCAAAGAAAAGGAATAAAACTGGACGGACCACCCAGCATCAAACTCCCTTCCTAACAGCACTGTGGGTGTACCTACACCCCAAGGACTGCAGTGAAGGCAGCTCACCACCACTTTCTCAAGGGCAATAACTGCTGGCCTTGCCAGCGACATCCACATCCCATGAACAAATTAAAAAAACATTCTCAGTTAGTTTGTGGGAATGCCAGTAGGAAAGTCAGATATCCAGTTTAGGTGAGAACTCAATGCACACTGAGGTCATGAAGTGAATTTCTTTTTACACACTGCTCCATTAAACACTTCTGGATCAAGTATGGGACACGTTTAATACAATAAAAGTCTCACTGTCCAATCAAGCACTCACAGGTCACGGTTAACATGGGTTAAGTGCAGATTAAAGTTATCCTGACCTGAAGAATTCATGACTTAAGTTACTTAACAACAGTTAATTCTTTGTAAAATATGAACCTCTACCAATTGAACCACTTACAATGTTCTTGTATCTAAATTTCAATACTTCATTATAAAACCATTAACTTTCATGAAAGATTGTTCCTGTATGAGAGATGATGATAAATGCTAAGCACAAAGACTGAATATAACGTGAATAAAAATTACACTTTATTAAAACTAATAGAAAGAAAATAATAAGGCTGATTGTGCGCAACTTTGCAAGATATGAATCTGGCAGGGGTCTTTTATCGCATGTTCTGGAATCAGTATGATGGATGTAAGGTGTGTACATGGATAACATTTTCTTTATAATCTGGGAAAATGGGAGAAGGTTGGGTCTGTTGAAATGTTACACAATAGGGATTATTGTCAAAATATTTAGCCACTGGAATTCTAAAAAGAGAATGAATGGGGCCAGGTTTGATGTACTGGAATTCTAAACAATGTGAATGAACTAAAAAGGATTCAATTCACTGTAATTACATTCAATGATAGTGAATGGGAAAGGATTTATTTGATGGAGCTCTATTTACGAGAAACTGACTGCAGTTTAAGGATATAGAAACCAAAAGTTTCCATCATCTGTTGATCATTGATTCGAGGGAAAAACTTCTTGACCGTTGACCTTATGTTGAAATGGATAATGCTGTGAGGCTGCAAATCACACACAACATCTCTTTTTTGTTTTTGACTGGCCACAGCTGTTGCAACACCTAATTAAGAAATGGTGTTGCACCTGAGCATTGGAAGTTTCTTTTGTTTTAAATAGAAATGTTTATAGGAATCTTTTTCTGTATACTTTTTTAATTAAAACGTAATTGATGCAAATGGGTGTAGTATAGAAATATCAATTTCAGTTCAAAAATATATCCACATTTGCCATTGACTATTTCTGTTACAGGAAGTGCTTCTATCAGGAACTTTCTGCTCACTGTTACATCAACAATTCTCAACAGGATCAGATAGTTTATTCCTCAAAAACCCAGGGAGGCTGTTATAATTTTTGGCACCAATCGCATAATTAAACTGGGCGACCAAAAACAGCCATCAGAGGAAGTGACCTTTCAAATGGCCTACTGTTAAAATTTAATTTTTGTTGCCCATTGCTGAAATTATTTGAAAAAGCAAATGTGTTTTTTTTCATGCCACAGTACACAAGACTGGGAGCAGCAAAAAGACAACAGAATGAACAGGTCTAGTATTCCTAACTCCAGTTACAAACCTGGAGTGGAACAATCTTTTGGTGATTTGGGAGAATGATGGTAGGAGAGGAGAGGTGCTTACATAATTGTCCTCTCCTCATCTCAGCCAGCTTACTCCTGCAGCAAGACAAGCCAAAGATTACAGCAGTCACAAAGGGTCAGAAAAAGAGAGACCGAGTAACCTCATGGTGCCAGTCTGTCACGTGAGCTTTTTTGTTCAAAACACTCGAATCTAGTGCCCTTGTTCAGTCTTTCTGTTCCTCGTTATCATTCTCCTCCTTCTCCTTCTCCTCCTCCTCTTCTGGCTCAGTCAGGAATGGTAGTTCTGTTTCTGACTTTCCCAGTAGCAGTGCTCCCCTTTCTAAGTCAATCACACACTGTGGGTAACAAATGACAATATTTTTTTCATGGAAAGTGGTAAATATAATGCCAATAACTGAGTCGTTGATTTACTACTGGTAACCATGGTGAGAGGAACTTGCATTATTTACGTCTCTGGGACGTCTGACCATTCTGCCATGTGAGACCTTGTCAAATGCCTTACTAAAATTCATGTAGACAACATTCACTGCACTACCTTCATCAATCTTCTTTGTTACTTCCTCAAAAAATTCAATTAAGTTAGTAAGACATGACCTTCCCTTAACAAATCCATGCTGACTATCCCTGATTAATCCGTGCCTTTCTAAGTGACAGTTTATCCTACCTCTCAGAATTGAATCTAATAATTTGCCATCACCGAGGTCAGACTGACTGGCCTATAATTATTGGCTGTGTTTGCTGACAACACAACCACTAGGTGGCACTGCACTGGCACATGTGCAAATGCAGCCTGTTCAACTAAAACGTCACAGTCAGCGACGTTCAGGCAGCTGCCAGGACTAAAGATGGCGCTGCTCAAATAATCACACAAAGGCAACGTAAACAGACGGCAGCCCACAATGGCTGGAGAGATTGGGCGGCAGGGGAATGGCCAGAGAGATCGGGCTGGGGAGGGGTGGAATGACCGGAGAGAGTGGGCTGGGTGGTGGCGGTGTGGGGGGGGGGAGGAGGCGGACGGAAATTGCCAGAGAGTGGGTTGGGGTGGGGGGGGGGGGAATTGCTGGAGAGAGGGGCGGGGGGGGAATGGCCGAAGCGAGTAGGTGGGGGGGAATTGCTGGAGAGATCAGGCAGGGGGGGGAGGAGTGCGCACTCGCCGCCACCAAGGTCTTCGGCTGCTCTTTCCCCACTTCCCCCCAACTAATTCCCTGCTCTCTCACAGCTTCCCTCCCTGCACTCTCCCCGCTTCCCCCCTGCTCTCTCCCCACTTCTCCGCTTGCTCTCTCCCGTGTTATGCAATGAAGTCATCTGTGCATACGTGAACCAGTCCTGGCAATTTACGCGATGACGTCATCTGTGCATGCACCAACTGGTCCTGGCAATGCAGAACGCAGCGCACGCGCAGAGAGCAGGAGCCCATTTGCGCATGTGCGCAGAAGTCACCGGCCAGCTGCGTTGTCAAGAATCACTTTGATAATTATTTGGCCTATCCCTCGCACCCATTTTAAACAATGGTACAATATTCGCAGACTACCATTCATCTGGTACCTTGCATGTATCTAGTGAGGATTTGAAAATGACCCTCAGAGCAGCTGCTATTTCCTCCCTGGCTTCCTTTAACAGCCTAGGATACAATCCATCCGTCCCTGGCGATTTATCCACTTTCAAGGATGTCAGACCCTCTAGTATTTCCTCTCTCCTTATGCTTATCGTATCTAATATTTCACACTTCTCCTCTTTAACTACAATGTCTGCATCATTCCTCTCCTTTGTGAAGACAGAGACAAATTACTCATTCAGAACCCCGCCCACATCTGTATCCACACATAAGTTCCCTTGTACATCTCTGATAGGCCCTATCTTTTCCTTAGTTATCCTCTTGCTCTTGATGTTCTGATAAAACATCTTTGGGTTTTCCTTGATTTTACCTGCCAATATTTTTTCACATTCTCTCTGCTTTCCTAATTTCCTTTTTTACTTCACCCCTGCACTTTCTATACTCCTCTAGGCTTTCTAAAGTGTTAAGCTTTTTTGGGACTGTCATAAGCTTTCTTTTTCTGCTTGATCTTAGCCTATATGAGTCTAGATAACCAGGAGGCTCTAGATTTGCCCATGCCACCCTTTATCTTTGCGAGTACATGTCTACACTGTGTCTGTAAAATCTTGCTTTTGAATGCCTCCTGCTGGTTTGCCACTGATATTCCTTCAAGTAGCTGTATCCAGTCCACTTTCGCCAGATCACCTCTCAGCTTTGTAAAATTTGCCTTCCCCCAATTTTGTGCTTTTCTATAATAATGCTAAATCTAACTATATTATGGTCACTATCTCCAAAATAGTCACCACTGCTACTTCATCCACTTGCCTAGCTTCATTTCCTAAGACTAAATCTAGAATTGCGCCCCCTCTCGCTGGGCTTGTTATGTGCTGGGTATTGACAAAGGCCGTCGAGTCCTTCGAGACGAGTAAAACTCCCGGAAGCGACGGCTTACCGGTCGAGTTGTATTCGGCCCTGTGGGACTGGGTCGGCCCGGACCTGCTGGAAGTATACGAGAGTATGCTCCTGGCTGGCAGCATGTCAGATTCCATGAGGAAAGGCATCATTATCCTCATCTACAAGCGGAAGGGGGAGAGGGCAGAAATCAGAAATTGGCAGCCCATCTCACTGCTTAATGTTGACAACAAGATTCTGTCCAAAGTCATAGCCAGTCGAGTCAAGTCTGCTCTGGAGTTGGTGATCCACCCAGATCAGACCTGTACTGTACCCGGCAGGAAGATCTCCAATAGCCTCACGCTACTCAGGGATACGATCGCCTACGTACGGGACAGGAGGGTGGACGCCTGCCTCATCAGCCTGGACCAGGAGAAGGCTTTTGAGAGGATATCGCACACCTACATAATGGACGTGCTTTCCAAAATGGAGTTTGGGGAGGGAATCTGCAATTGGATCAAACTGCTCTACACAAACATCAGTAGCGCAGTCTCAATCAATGGGTGGGAATCGGAAAGTTTCCCGATCCAATCTGGAGTCAGACAGGGCTGTCCTCTCTCCCCGGTCATGTTTGTTTCCTGTATTGAACCCTTTGCTGAGTCTATTAGGAAGGATGCGAGCATAAGAGGGGTGACAATCCCAGGTAGTGGAGGCACTCAGGTTAAAACCTCCCTGTACATGGTTGACATCACCGTCTTCTGCTCGGATCCGCTGTCTGTGCGCAGACTGATGAGCATCTGCGACCAGTTCGAACTGGCCTCGGGAGCCAAAGTTAACCAGGGCAAGAGCGAGGCCATGTTCTTTGGGCACTGGGCTGACCGATCCTTTGTCCCCTTCACCGTCAGGTCAGACTACCTGAAGGTGCTGGGGATATGGTTCGGAAGGGCCGGGGCGTGCACCAAAACCTGGGAGGAGCGAGTAGCTAAGGTACAACAAAAGTTGAGCATGTGGGGGCAGCGATCTCTCTCGATTGTGGGTAAGAACCTGCTCATCGGGTGCGAGGCGCTCACGTTGTTGCTGTACGTGGCACAGGTTTGGCCCATACCCCACTCCGAGCCATTTTCCGCTTCATCTGGGGATCTAAAATGGACCGGGTCCGGAGGGACACAATGTTCAAACCTATGGATAAGGGCGGGAAAAATTTACCCAACGTGGCCCTAATCCTGATGACCACCTTCGTGTGCGGCTGCATCAAGCTGTGTGTAGACCTCCAGTACGCAAACTCCAAGTGTCACTAAGTGCTGAGGTTCTATCTGTCCCCGGTGTTGCGAAGGATGGGCCTGGTCACATTGCCGCGGAACGCTCCATGCAGTTGGACCGTGCCGTACCACCTATCCTTCGTGGAGCAGTTTCTGCGGGAAAACACCTTTGACCACCGATCCATCAGGCAGTGGTCTGCACGGAATGTTCTCAAGGCCCTACGGGAAAAGGAGATGGTGGATCCTGTCCTTTGGTTCCCCGAGCAGCCCGCCAAAGTCATTTGGTGGAATGCCTCATCGCCAGAACTTTCAAACAAGCACCAAGATGTAGCTTGGCTGGTGGTGAGAAGAGCCCTCCCCGTCAGATCCTTCCTGCACGCCCGAAGTTTCGCCCCATCCGCGCAATGCCCCCGCGGTGGCTGTGGTGGGGAAGAGATGGTTGCCCACCTCCTCATGGAATGTGTCTTTGCAAAGCAGGTGTGGAAAGAGATGCAGTGGTTTTTGTCGAGGTTCATCCCAAGCAGCTCTGTAACACAGGAGTCTGTGCTCTACGGGCTGTTCCCAGGGATGCACACCGAGACAAACATCAGCTGCTGCTGGAGGACTATCAATTCGGTGAAAGACGCCCTTTGGTCTGCCCGAAACTTGCTGGTCTTCTGGCGCAACGAGTTGTCCACGACCGAATGTTGCAGACTGGCACATTCCAAGGTCCAGGACCATGTGCTGAGAGACGCACTAAAGCTTGGGGCAGCCGCAGCAAAGGCTCAATGGGGAAAGACCACAGTGTAAGGTCCCCCCACCAAGCTGAACTGAGGGGCTGGATCCATGGGAAACCCCTCGAACTGTATCGGGAAAGTTTTCAGTTGCTGTAAAATGTAAAAATATAATTGGCATGACAAATGTGAAATGGAAGCGTTGTGAGGCAACTCATGATTGTAATGAAGCAAATGGACCTCCTTTGCACTGTTTGTATTTTTTAACTTGGTGCTGTTTGAAACTGGTAATGTAATTTTTACAAATTTTTATGAATAAAGTATATTTTGGAAATAAAAAAAAAAGTTATGTGCTGGGTAAAAAAGTTCTCTTGAATGCAGTTCAAGAATTTTGTGCCCTCTGTATCTTTCACACTGTTTGTATCCCTGTTGCTATTAGGGTAGATGAAATCCCCAACTACTATTGCCCTATTGTTTTTGCATTCAGAAATTTGCCTACATATTTGTTCTTCTATCTCCCTCTCAGTGTATTTGGGAATCTATAGTACACTCCTAGTAGTGTGGCTGCCCCTTTTTTTATTTCTGAGCTCAACCCATATGGCCTCATTTGATGATTCATTTGGCATATCATCCCTCCTCACAGCTGCTATTCCTTAACCAATCATGCTACACCTCTTCCTTTTTTATCCCCCTTTCTATCCTGCCTAAAAACTGTATATCCAGGGATGTTGAGCTGCCAATTTCGTCCCTCTTTAAGCCAAGTTTCTGTTAAAGCAATGATATCATGCTGCCATGTTTCTATCTGTGCCCTCAGCTCATCGGCTTTCTTTGCTATACTCCTTGCATTTAAATAAGTCACTTTTCACACTGCCAAGTTCCTGTGCTGTACAGTTTTTAACCTTTGCTTCTTCTGTCTTTCTGAGTCACTCGCTAATTTTCTGCCTCCCGTTCCCTGCTCTGAATTTGTCCTATCTGAAACTGCCCTCAGGTTCCAACCCCCCTGCCAATCTAGTTTAAACCATCTCCAACAGCACTAGCAAACCTTCCTGCAAGGATATTCATCCTGGTCCTGTTCAGTGTAGGCTTGTACAGGTCCTACCTTCCCCAGAACCGATCCCAATGCCCCAGAAATCTGATGCCCTTCCTCCTGCACTATCTCTCCAGCCACACATTCATCTGGTGCATTCTCCTATTTCTATACTCACTAGCACGTGGCCTTGGGAGTAATCCGGAGATTGCTATGTTTGAGATCCTGCTTGCTAATCTCGTTCCTAACTCCCTAAATTCAGCCTGCAGGATCTCACCCCTTTTTCTACCTATATTGTTGGTACCAATGTGGATCACGACTTTTGGCTGTGCACCTCACCCTCCAGAATGCTCTGTAGCCGCTCGGTGATTTCCATGACTCTTGCACCAGGGAGGCAACGTACCATCCTGGAATCACGTCTGCGACCACAGAAACGCCTATCTGTTCCCCTAACTACAGAATCCCCTATCACAGTTGCTCTCCTGTCTTTTCTCCTCCCTCCCTGCACAGCTGAGCCACCCATGGTGCTCTGGTCATGACTCTCGCTACACTCTCCAGAAGAATCCTCTCTCCCATCGGTACTCAGATCTGAATACCGTTTAGAAAGTGAGATGCCCTCCGGGGACACCTGCACTACCTGCCTTGTCCTTCTTGTCTATCTGGCAGCCACCCAGTCCCTCTCTGCCTGCGCTCTCTTAAGCTGTGGGGTGACTACTTCCTGAAACGTACTATCCACGTATCTCTCATCCTGACAAATGCACTTCAGTGACACCAGCTGCTCCTCGAGTTCCAAGTTTCAGTGCTTGAGTTTTTGCATTTGGTGGCATTTTCTGCACATATAGTTGTCCAAGACATGGGTAGGGCCCTGGAGTAGCCACATGGCACAGGGTGAGCAGTCCTGCCATGCCTCAAATTATTCATTTACTGCACTAAACTTAGAAGTTAAATAAATAAAATAAAATGGTTATAAACAGAATGAACAAACGAGTATCCACCTACTGACTACTGGTATTTTCACTTCTACTTAGTAGATAGACTTAAATGTTAGAGAAAAAATAAAAATCAGCAGAAAAAAGAAAATAAGAAAGTAAGAAAACACCGACCACTCACCGACTAGCTCCCTGTGCCTCGCCGCTCTCTCTCCCCTTTCGCATTGTTTGTAGCTCCGAAGTCTCACCTGGCCAATCATCTACCTGCTTGCCTGTGATGTCAAACCTCTATTTTTCTTTCTGAATGCCAGCAGACTGGCGGCAGTAGCAAATAGCCCTGCTCTGATCTCGCTGTTTCCAGTGAACTCTTGTGCTCTCTCTCTCCCCCCGGGCTCTTTATGCTCTGCTCTTATTAACCTTACCACCAGTTCCTGTACTATATTAAACCTTAGGAATCGAATTGACCTTAACCACCTTGTTCAAAGTCCCACTCAGTGACTAGATACTTAAGGGTTGTAAAAATTTTAAGTTTTTCTAAATTCCAGCATTTTAATACTTAACACACTTTACCGGTAGTAATAAATCTTACTTAAAAATAAAAAGACAAGATAGTACTCACCAGCCACTCACTTGTTACTTATTATAATTACTTAATGTTTTAATATTTACCCCCATTGAAATTCTCTAGTTTAGATAAGTGTGAAACGGTATCTCAGTAATAAGAATCATCCAACCCAATTTCAGGTTGTGTATATTTCAGGCATCCTCTAGGAGCAGTACATTGGTCCCCAAAATTGGCCGCGGGTTTGGAACGTGCTGTCGAAGGAGCCTTGGTGAGTTGTTGAAGTGCATCTTGTAGATGGTACACACTGCTGCCACTGCATCCATTGGTGGTGAAGGGAGTGAATGTTGAAGGTTGTAGATGGGGTGTCAATCAAGCAGGCTGCCTGGTCCTGTATGGTGTCGAGCTTCTTGAATGTTGTTGGAGCCGCATCCATCCAGGCAAGTGGAGAGTATTCCATCACACTCCTGACTTGTGTGTAGATTGTGGACAGGCATTGGGGAGTCAAGAGGTGAGTTACTCGCTGCAGAATTCCCAGCCTCTGACCTGCTCTTGTAGCCACAGTATTTATGCGGCTGGTCCAGTTCAGTTTCTGGTCAATGGTAACCCCCAGGATGTTGATAATGGGGGATACAGCGATAGTAATGCCATTTAACATCAAAGGGAGATTCTCTCTTGTTTGAAATGATCATTGCCTGGCACTTGTGCGGCGTGAATGTTACTTGCCACTTATCCGCTCAAGCCTGGATGTTGTCCAGGTCTTGCTGCATATGGGCACAGGTTGCATCAGTATCCGAGGAGTTGCGAATGATGCTAAGCATTGTACAATCATCAGCAAACATCCCCACTTCTGACTTTATGATGGAGGGAAGGTCATTGATGAAGTGCTGAACATGGTTGGGCCTAGAACACTACCCTGAGAAACTCCTGCAGTAATGTCCTGGGATTGAGGTGATTGACCTCCAACAACCACAACCATCTTCTTTTGTGCTAGGTATGATTCCAACCAGCGGAGAGTTTTCCCCCTGATTCCCATTGACTCCAGTTTTGCTAGGGCTCCTTGATGCCAAACTTGGTCAAATGCTGCCTTGATGTCAAGGGCAGTCACTGTCACCTCACCTCTGGAGTTCAGCTCTTTTGTCCATGTTTGGACCAAGGCAGTAATGAGGTCAGGAGCTGAGTGGCCCTGGCAGAACCCAAACTGTGCACAAGTGAGCAGGTTATTGCTAAGCAAGTGCCGCTTGATAGCACTGTTGACGACCCCTTCCATCACTTTGATGATGATCGAGAGTATACTGCTAGGGCGCTAATTGGCCCGGTTGGATTTGTCCTGCTTTTTGTGTACAGGACATATTTGGACATACAGAAAGACAGAAATGGAAAAAAATTGGAAGTAAAAGAGACACTGTTGGAAACAAAATTAGAGACAGTCAGAGACATATCACTTACTTTGAGAGACAGCAGTGTCTTAAGACCAAGGGACAGCTCACATGTTTCATTATCTACAAAACAAAATGCACAACAATGTTACATTTCCCACCAGCAAGACAGAACAGCTCCAAATCATTTAACAGCTGCTTTTCTAGGTTGTGATTGAACAGTGAAGTGCAAAAAAGTTGAGGTGAAACATTCTTCCATCTTTTAACCAATTACAATGGTCTGCAAATTCATCACTAATTGGCATGAATCTGGAACATATGCTTTGGAAGACCACAGGGACTGAAAGATTTCTCATTATAGGACTAGAATTGTACAGAACTATATGGGAGCTTAGTGCTAATCAGTGGCGATATGAGTTTGTAATGTTGTATTCAGGTACACTCAGTGCCCACTGTCTCCCAAAACCACAATTATGATGGAGAAAAACCTGAACAGAAGATCAATGAAGCTGAAAATGATACACTTTAGAAAGACTTTCTTTGACAGTGAAGAACAAATACTTTTACAATGTTTCGTCTGTCTACTTACTCATCAGTCAGCTCAATTTTATTTACAGTCCATGGCCCTTTTCTATTATTTCTACTTAAAAATCAAGAGGTAAAAGAGAGGGAGGAACTTAAAACAATCACAATCATTAGGGAAAAGGTACTGGGAAAACTATTAGAGCTAAAGGCTGACAGGTCCCCAGGACCTGATGGCTTGCATCTAGGGTCTTAAAAGAAGTGGCTGCAGAGATAGTAGATGCATTGGTTGTGATCTTCCAGAATTCCCTAGATTTTGGAAAGGTCCCAGTGGATTGGAAAACGGCAAATGTAACACCGCTATGCAAGAGACAGAAAGCAGGAAACTATAGGCCAGTTAGCCTAACATCTGTCATAGGGAAAATGCTAGAATTCATTATTAAGGAGGTAATAGCAGAACATTTGGAAAATCATAATACAATCAGGCAGAGCCAACATGGTTTTATGAAAGGGAAATCATGTTTGAATAATTTATTAGAGTTCTTTGAGGAAGGAACAAGCAGGGTGGATAAAGAGAAACCTGTAGATGTGGTAAACTTGGATTTCCAAAAGGCATTCGTTAATTTGCCACATCAAAGATTACTACACAAAATAAGAGCTCATGGTGTAGAGGGTAACATAGGATTGGTTAGCTGACAGGAAGCAGAGAGTAGGGATAAATGGGTCATTTTCGGGTTGGCAAGCCATCACTAGTAGAGTGACACAAGGATCCGTGCTGGGGTCTCAACTATTTACAATCTATATCAATGACTGAGATGATGGGACTGAATGTATGGTAGCTAAATTTGCTGATGACACAAAGATAAGTTGGAAAGTAAGCTGTCAAGTGGACATAAAGGGCTGGATTTTACCAAACCCTTGGCGTTGTGATCCATGGCAGGGGGGGACTGAAAATCGGTCCGGATGAGCCCCGCCACGGACCTCGAAGGTGTCAGGGCCTGGCCCAAGCTTCCCAGCAGCGATGAGACTCCGTGGCAGCCACCCCGCCATTGGGTGACGGGACCTGCATTTAAATATGTAAATTAATTAAATAAATTAATGAACATACCATCTGAAATCTTACTGGCCAGCCATGATCTTTGGCGTGGTGGCCGGCACTCCCGCATATTCAGATCCCCGTCTGGGGAAATGTGGTGCCACAATGGTGGGGAGAAAGGAAGAGGTAAGTTTGTCAGTGCGGGAGGTGGGGGGATAGGGTCAAATACACGTAATGGGTGTAGGGAATGGTGGGAAGGGTTGAACCTTAAACTTTGTACAGTTCGGGGGTGGAGGTGGAAGGTCAGATGTAAAAGGTAAGTGTTTTGGGTGGGGAAGGGCAAATAGTTATTGTAATTGTTATTAGGGAGGTTGGAAAAGGGGCATAAGAATTTTATTTATTTAATTTTGGGGGATATGTCTTTAAAAATTTAAACTTGCCAGCAGGACTGGCTGCCCTTTAAAAATGGCGGCAGCACCGGCGCTTGAGATTGCGGTGGTTCTTTGGCATTGAACCGCACAGGCGGGCCACCATTTTGTGAGCTCACCGCTGAGATCGGCAGTGGGCTCTTAAATCCAGCCTAAAGAGTTGACAAAGGGATTTTGATAGGTTAAGTGAGTGGGCAAAAATTTGGCAGATGTAGTTACTTGTCCACTTTGTCAGGAAGAATAGAAAAGCAGTATAATTATTTGAATGGAGAGAGACTGCAGAACTCAATGGTATGGAGGGATCAGGGTGTCCTGGTACATGAATCACAAAACGTTAGTATGCAGGTATAGCAAGTGATTAGGAAGGCAAATGGAATGTTGGCATTTATTGCAAGGGGAATCGAGTATAAAAGTAGAGAAGTGTTGCTACAGCTGTACAGGGCTTTAGTTAGACCACATCTGGAGTTTTGGTCTCCTTACTTAAGAAAGGATATAATTGCATTAGAAGCAGTTCAGAGAAGATTCATTCAACTGATTCCTGGGATGAAGGGGTTATTTCATGAAGAAAGGTTGAGCAGATTGGGCCTATACCCATTGGAGTTTAGAAGAATGAGAGGTGATCTTATTGAAACATATAAGATCCTGAAAGGACATAACAGGGTGGATGCTAAGGAGATGTTTCCCCTTGTGGGAGAATCTAGAACTAGGGGATACAGTTTAAAAATTGGGGGTCTCCCATTTAAGACTGAAATGAGGAGAAATGTTTTCTCTCAGAGGGTCATTAGTCTGTGGAATTCTCTTCCCCAGAGAGCAGTGGAAGCTGGGTCATTGAATATATTCAAGGCTGAGTTAGATAGCTTTTTGATTGACAAGGGAGTCAAGGGTTATGGGGTGCAGACAGGAAAGTGGAGTTTAGGCCACAATCAGATTAGCCAGCCATGATCTTAGCAAATGACAGAGCAGGCTCGAGGGGCCAGATGACCTATTTCTGCTCCTAATTCTTGTGTTTTTATGTGTTTGATGAAGTAAGGAGTCCTTTGTGCATCATTGCTGATGTGCAAGTATTTGCTCTTGAGGATTTTCTGATGTGATTTTCTACTTATTCGTGGAAGGTCGCGAGTTGCTCTGTAATGTAGTTTTTTGGGCATCAGTAGCATTTTCATATCAATTTGCAATCCTTTATTTCTAAGCCGAGAAAGTATTGTAAGCTCCAAGCGGGCTTGGGCTGATAAGTGGCAAGTAACATTCACACCACACAAGTGCCAGGCAATGACCGTTTCCAACAAGAGAGAATCTAACCATCTCCCCTTGACATTCAATGGCATTACCATCGCTGAATCCCCCACTATCAACATCCTAGGGGCTTGACCAGAAACTGAACTGGAGTAGCCATGTAAATACCGTGGCTACAAGAGCAGGTCAGAGGCTAGGAATCCTGCGGCGAGTAACTCACCCCCTGACTCCCCAAAGCCTGTCCACCATCTACAAGGCACAAGTCAGGAGTATGATGGAATACTCTCCACTTGCCTGGATGGGTGCAGCTCCAACAACACTCAAGAAACTCGACACCATCCAGGGCAAAGCAGCACACTTGATTAGCACTCCATCTACAAACATTCAATCCCTCCACCACCAACGCACAGTGGCAGCAGTGTGTACCATCTACAAGATGTATTTCAGCAATGCACCAAGGCTCCGTGGACAGCACCTTCCAAACCCGCAACCTATACCACTAGAAGGACAAGGGCAGCAAATGCATGGGAACACCACCCCCTGCAAGTTCCTCTCCAAGTCACACACCATCCTGACTTGGAACTATAGCGCCGTTCCTTCACTGTTGCTGGGTCACAATCCTGGAACTCCCTTCCTAACAGCACTGTGGGTGTACCTACCCCAAATGGACTGCAGCAGTTCAAGAAGGCAGCTCACCACCACCTTCTCACGGGTAATTAGGGATGGGCAATAAATGCTGGCCTGGCCAGCGATGCCCACATCCCATGAATGAATAAAAAAACTTTAAAATTGGGTGCATGATGAGTTCCGCAAAGGACATAGTTTGCTCTGGTAAGTTTCTTAAAAATGGTTTCTGTTGCAGGTTTTTTTTCATTTTCAATTAACTGATTTTGCTCCATACATTATTTTTATATTCTGGCTAGTTCTCTATGTGTACATTTTTGCCTTTTTTCCCTCACAGGCTCGTTAGTGCGACAGGCTAGTACAACTCCATTTTTTGTCAGCCGTTCAAAATCAGGGATAGCAACAGTGTCCTTTCTTCAAAGTGTAAAACTTAGAATACTGTCTGAGAAATTAATCAAACCAATTTTGACTTGAGAAGAGACTATTTACAAAAACATGAATAGCAGTGGGATGCCCCCCCCCCAATCTCCCCTTGAGTATCAATGTCCACTCCTACCATCAAATGAGGATTTACTTTACACTCAGCTCACCACCACCTTCTCAACGGTAATTAGGGATGGGCAATAAATGCTCGCCAAGCCAGTGACGTCCACATCCTCCGAATGAATAAAAAAACTCAGCTGCTCCCATTAAGATAGAGAATTTCTTAACAAACATAGCTTTCTATTTAAAAGAAGACTTTAGGCCCAGCTCCAAATTCATCTAATCATATATACTATAGAATGGAGCTAGTGTGGATCTTATTCTTTAACAACTGCAAAGATAAATGTTGATGATGGTAAAATTACAAGTTGTTGCTGCATCCAATATTCTCACATTTATTTTTCTAATTCTTAATTGAATTTACCTACAGATATAATCAACTTCCCTGACCTCTTTGGGAATCAGATGATCCCTAAAACTTGAGCCCTAAATTTTCATGCAGTGCATTGTGCCACATTTGAATGAATGTAAGATGAGTTGTGTCTGCCAATGCATGGCAGAGCTTTTGCCACTAAATTTTCTTAGGTCAGGTATTTCCATATCCATTGGAGATTCATTGGCATAAATCCTTTGCAAGATGGGAGTAGATAATGGTAATGGAGTTGATGTAATTTATCTGAATTTTCAAAAGACCTTCGATAAGGTGCCCTATAACAGACTCATAAATAAGTTCAGAAAATAGGAGTCAGGGGACAAGTGACAGAATGGATTGCTAGCTGCCATCAAGACAGTAAGCAGAGGGTGGGAGTAAAGGGTAGTTAATCAGAGTGGCAGAAGGTGTGCCACAAGAATCAGTGCTAGGACCACTGCTGTTCACAATTTACATTAATGATTTGGACTTTGGAATCAAAAACATAATTTCTAAATTTACAGATGATACCAAATTGGGGGATAATCAATACTGAGGTGGACTGCAACTCTAAATTACAGGAGGACATTAATAAACTTGCAGAATGGGCAGATATTTGGCAAATGAAGTTCAAAACAGGTAAATGTAGATAAATGTGAGGTAGTACATTTTGGTAGGAAGAATAGGGAGGTCAAAGTGGAGTAGAGGAACAAAAGGATCTGGGAGTACAAATACACCAATCACTAAATGCTGCGCCACACATTCGCAAGGCCATAAAAAAAAGCCAAACAGGAACTAGGCTTTATTTCTAGAGGGATATAGTTGAAAAGTAGGGAAGCTGTGCTAAACCTGGTTCAAGCCTTGGATAGACCATACTTAAGAGTACTGTGTGCAGTTCTGGTCACCGTATTGTGGAAAGGATATAGAGGCACTGGAGAGGCTGCAGAGGAGATTTACAAGAATGACAGCAGAAATGCGTGGGTATACCTATTAGGAAGGGATGAATATCCTGGGTTTCTTTTCTCTTGAAAATAGAAGACTGAGAGGTGACCTAATAGAGGTCTTTAAAATTATAAAAGGTTTTGATAGAGTGGATACAGAGAGAATGTTTCCACTTGTGGGGAGGAGCATAGCCAGAGGCCATCAATGTAAGGTAGTCACCAAGAAATCAAATAGGAAATCCAGAATTAACTTCTTTACCCAGAGAGTGGTGGAACCTGCTACCACAGGGAGTAGTTGAAGCGAATAATATAGATGGTTTTAAGGGGAAGCTAGACAAGCATATGAGGGAGAAAGGAATAGAGGGTTACGATGATAGATTTAAATGAGGAAAGAGGAAGGAGGCTCGAGTGAAGCAAGAACGCCAGCATGGACTGGTTGGGCCAAATGGTCTGTTTCTGTGCCGTATGTCCGATGTAATCCTATGTAATGTGCTGGTGTGCTTAGAAATTAGAGTACGGTCTTTAAAAGCCAGTTCTAGCTGACAATTGCAAAAGCAACCTGGGAGAGCAGCAGGCAAGTAACAAAGTGATGCTAGATAACTTTTCAAGAATGTCTATCATAGAAGCATTTGGGAAAGGGAATCAGAGAAGTAACGAGGGCATGGCAAAGAGGCATAAAAGAAGAAACCACAATTTAAATGAGTCAGACCACAAAGCCTCCTCAGTGGAACAGAACCATAGGAGATAAAAACAAGAAATTCTGGATCCACTCAGCAGGTCTGGCAGCATCTGTGGAAAGAGAAGAAGGGTCACTGACCCGAAACGTTAACTCTGCTTCTCTTTCCACAGATGCTGCCAGACCTGCTGAGTGGTTCCAGCATTTCTTGTTTTTATTTCAGATTTCCAGCATCCGCAGTATTTTGCTTTTATATTAGAACCATAGGAGAGACAGACTCCTGGGTCTCTGTGTGAGGAAAGCTCTGAAAACTATCACTTGAGCTTTGTGGAAAGAGGTGCCACTAGCACAGAGTGGCAACAATCTCACCTCCAGGACTGCCAGCTTCAAAGGTTTGTGCAGAAACACTTCCAGGTCTCTCCCTTCTTGTACCCCTTAAAAATTGTACTGTTTAGCTTGTATCATCTCTCCTCATTCTTCCAATCAAGAATTATCACCCCACATTTTCCTGCGTTGAATTTCATCTACCATGTATCTGCCCATTCCATCAGCCTGTCTATGTCCTCTTGAAGTCTATTACTATTTTCCTCACTGTTTAATACACTTCCAAGTCTTGTGTCATCAGCAAATTTTGAAATTGTCTCCTGTACACCACCACCCCTCTGACAACACTTTTACTGTTAATATGCCAAGAGGAGACCTTGGGATTGCCTTTCATGTTCACCACCAATCTATTCTCATACTGTCTGTTTGTCCCTGTTATTTCCTTTTTCACTTCTCCTCTGTACTTTCTATTTTCAGCCTGATTCTCCCTTGTATTATCAAGCTGATATCTGTCATATGCCCCTTTTTCTAATTAATTCTATTCTCTGTGTCCTTTCGAATATCCAGGTAGCTCTGGCTTTGGTTGCCCTCCCTTTCCCCCTTAAAGTAATGTACCTAGACACTACATGAACCACCTCTTCTTTAAAGGCCACCCATTGCTGCATTACATTTCTGTATGTCAGTCTTTGCCTTCAATTTACCCAGGCCAGATCCCTCATCTATTTGCTGAAATGAGCCCTCCTCTAGTTAAGTATTTTCATTCTAGATTGCCCCTTGTCCTTTTCCACAACTAATCTAAACCTTACAATACTATGATCACTATTCCAGAGATGTTCTTCAATTGTGACATTCTCCACTTAACCCACTTAATTCCCCAGAACTAGATCCAGCAATGCCTCCTTGCTTAAATAAAAGCAAAATACTGCGGATGCTGGAAATCTGAAACAAAAACAAGAAATGCTGGAATCACTCAGCAGGTCTGGCAGCATCTGTGGAAAGAGAAGCAGAGTTAACGTTTCGGGTCAGCAACCCTTCTTCGGAATGCCTCCTTGCTTGTTGGGTATGGAACATATTGATCAAAAGAATTCTCCTTCAAAAATTCCTCCACTCTCTGCCCTTAACACAGTCACTGCACCATTCAATATTTAAGTAGTCAGGGTCTCCCATTATCACTACACTATAATTCTTGCACCTCTCAGAAATTTCTTCGCAAATCGGCTCCTTTATCTCTTTCTCCGTATTTGGTGGCCTATAAAATACTCCATGCATAGATATAAAAGATAATAAATGATCAACCACACTAATGGTGTAGTCTACTGACCACCTAATAGTGGAAGGGAGGTGGAGGAAGAAATATGCAAACAAATTAGGGAAATTAGTTTAAAAAAAATCGAACGATAATCATGGGTGATTTCAACTTGGCCAGATGAGATAGTAAAGGGGATAAGGGATTGGAGTTCCTACAATGTGTACAAAACTCCTTTATCTCCTATGTAAAAAGCCCAACAAGGGAGGATTCCCTGCTGGATCTAGTAATGGGGAATAATCCAGAGCAGATGGAAAACAGATGAAAGAAGTAAAGGGACATCTAGGCAAAGGGACCATAATATTATGCACTTTAAGATAATAATTGAGAAGGACATAAGTATGATGAGGACCAGGCTAATAGATTGGAGAAAAGCTGATTTTGAAGAAGAGAGGAGAACTTCAGAAAATAAAATGGACAATGATATTGGCAAACAATGATATAGAACACAATGGGAAACATTTACAAGGGTGTTCAACACAGTCCAGGAAAAATATATTCCACTAAAACTCAAAAATAAGCTAAACACCAATGAGTCACATGGATGAATAAAGACATAAGGAAAAAAAATGAGGGAAAGGAAAGTACATGAAGTACATGGACAGCAGGGGCTGAACTTTACCAGCCCCTCGACGCTGTGGGTCGTGGCGGGGAGGCCCGTAAAATGCTAGTGGGAGCGGCCCGCCACGACCCACGATGCCGAGACGACCCGGCCAGATATTAGCAGCGGCAGGGAGGCCTCGGTGCTGCCTTCTCCACCGCTTGGCGGTGGGTCCTTCATTAAAATATTAAAATGAGGATAATTAAAATGCAAATTAACGTACCTGCCGACAGCAGGTGTCCCACGCCGATTTTACGGCAAACGAGCCGCAACTCACGCGCCCTTGGAACTCTGTTGAAGCCCTTTAAAAATGGCGCCAGCGCCTGCACGGTGGTGCCAGACGCCATTGCCAGGGACGTGGCGGCCACTCCCTCTAGGTCATCAGGAGTGGCCACTCCGCCCCCTCAATTTAAATGAGCCCCCGCATGTAATATCGCGGGGAATGTGCGGCAGCACTCTCATGTCGGAAGGCCGCCGATATCACAGTGCACTGCTGCGGAGCATGACGTGCTGATAAAATTCAGCCCCAGGAAAGAGCATGGCAAGGGAGAATATGAAGAAATTGGAAGAGAAATCAAAAAAACAATTAGGATGACAGAAAAGAATTATGAAATTAATTTATCTAGACTTTTAAAAGGCCTTCAATAAGGCACCACATAATTGGCTAATAAGATCAGAGAATGTGGAAGCAGGAGACAAGTAGCAAAATGGAAAGCTAGCTGGCTTCAATACAGAAAGCAGAGAGTAGGGGTAAAGGGTAGTTATTCAGAGCGGCAGTAGGTGGGATGTGGTGTTCCACATGGATCAGTGCTGGGACCACTGTTGTTCACAATTTATATCAACAATTTAGACTTTAGAATCAAAAACACAATTTCTAAATTTGAAGATGACACCAAATTTGAGGGGAATGGGTGGGGGTTGGTGGTGGGGTGATAGTCAACACTGAGGAGGACTGCAACAAATTACAAGAGATATTAACAGGCTTTCAGAATGGAAATATAAAATGAATTTCAACATAGGTAAATGTGAGGTCATACATTCTGGTGAGAAAAACAAGGAGGTTGCATATTACTTAGAAAATAAGGATCTAAATGGGGTAGAGGAGCAAAGGGATCTGAGATTACAAATACATAAATCACGAAAAGTAGCAACACAGAGTTGTTGATACAGAGTGGATACAGGGAGACTGTTTCCACTTGTAGGGAAGAACAAATCTGGAGGCCATCAATATAAGATAGTCACCAAGAAATCAAATAGGGAATTCAGAAGAAAGTTCTTTACTCAGACAGTGGTGAGAATGTAGAACTTGCTACCTTAGGGAGTATTTGAAGTGAATAGTGTAGATGCACTTAAGGGGAGACCAGATAAGGATATGAGGGAGAAGGGAATTGAGGCTTATACTGATAGAGTTAGATGAGGAAAGATGGGAGGAGGCTCGAGTGAAGCATAAACGTTAGCATTGACTGGTTGGGCCAAAGGTCTGTTTCTGTGCTGTCTTTCCTATGTAATCCTATCTAAGAAGCATAATAGCTCTTTTATTGTTTCTCAACTCCAACCAAATAGATTCTGTCTTTGATCCCTCAAGGACATTCTCTCTTTTTAGCACTGTAATATTTTCCTGAATCAAAACTGCTCCCCTCCTTTTTATCTCTCACTATTTTTCCTGAGTATCCCATACACAGGAATATTAAGCATCCAATGCTCCCTGCTTTTGAGCCAGGTCTCAGTTATCGCCACTGCATCATATTCTCATGTGGCTATTTGCACCTACAGCTCACCAACCTTATTAATCACACCATGCATTTACACACATGTGACTGAATTTTACAAGCCCTCTGACGTCGGGGGTCATGGCAGGGGGGCCCAGAAAATTCTTCCAGGAGAGGCCCACCACGAACCCTAACGCCGAGAAGGCCCCGCCGCATTTTACCGCCGGCAGCAAGGCCTTGGTGTGGCATACCTGCTACTCAGCTGTGGGGCCGGCACTCCTGCACCTTCGGAACTCTGTTCGGAGTTCCAAGGTGTGACACAGGTAGGGAGGGGGGAAGAGTGAAATTATCAGGGCTGGGGGTGGGGGGGGGCATCAAGGGAAACTGTTTCCATTGGCTGAGGGGATGGTGGGAAGGGGTTGAAGGGCGAAGAGTATGAAGTTTGGGGTGAAAGGTCGGTACCGGCAGAAATGGTTTTTCGGAGGGGGAGATGGAGATATATTGTTTGATCATTGGAGGGATAGAAGAGGGGCTTTGATGTTCAATTAACAGTTTTTATTAAAAGTAAAGGTGCTGTGCTCTTTAAAAATGTAAATTGCCGGTAAGGGCTTGAAGTCCTTTAAAAATGGCACTGGCGCCTGCATGGTGGCACTGGACACGATTGCTGGGTACGGAGGGACTGCCTCTCTACGTCATCGGGGATGGCCAGTCCAACCCCTCCATTTAAATGAGCCCTTGGCCGAAATATTGCGGGGGCTCAGCAACGGCAGCTCCGCGTGGGCAGATCGCCGATTTCAAAGTGCGCTGCCGTGATTTGCGGCACACTAGTAAAATTCAGGCCATGCACTCAGATCTAACTTAGAACTCTTTAGGGCGAATTTTACTGGCCCCCCGATATCGGGGGTCATGGTGGGGGGAGGGGGGCCAGAAAATGCCTCCGGGGGAGGCGACGGGAGCAGGATTTAAATATTTAAATTGATGTAAATTAATGAATTAATGACCTACCTGCTCCTGTCGGCCGTCCCGCTGCCATATTCCAGTCGATTGCTGGGATTCCCGCGCCTTCGGATCTCTGTTCGGAGATCCGATGTGCACATTAGTTGGGACGGGGGAGCAGGGCAGGGATAGGGGGCGTGGGAAAACTATTGCAATTGATGGAGGGGATGGTGGGAAGGGGTTGAAGGTGAAAGTTAATAAACTTTGTGGGGGGAAGGTCGGGATCACAAGCTAAATTTTTTTGGCGGGGAGAGAGCAAGTAATGAAATGTTTAGTCATGGGGGGGGACGTGGAAGAGGGGTTGAAACTTTCATTCAAGTTTTTACTTTAAATTTATAATGCCTCGCACTTTAAAAATTCAATGTAAGGGCTTGAAGCCCTTAAAAAATATAGCTGGCATCTGTGCAGTGGCGCCGGACGCCGTTGCCAGGGACAGAGTGCCCACCCCTCCTATGTCATTGGGGGGGGGGAGGGGGGGTGGGGATAGGGTGCTCCGCCCTGGCCATGTAAATGAGCCACCGCGTTGAATATCACGCAGTTCCACGGAGCAAATGCCGCGTGTGCGCCCCGCCATCTTTGAAGCTTGCTGGAAATTCAGCCCTTTGTATTTTCTATGATCCCACCTAATTCAGTGTTAGTTCTAATTCTTAACCATCTCTCTCAGTTATCTATGTACTTTATATCTATTTTTAATACTATATCGTGGTGTTGAATCCCCTATTGAATTAGTTTAAAGTCTTCCCCTTTGAAATAAAAGCTTTGAGAATTCAATCTAATTTTTTTCAAAGTTTTTTGGAAGAAGCAAGGAAACTCTCCGATCCTCACACTGTGAGGGAACACATCCTTCTGCCCTTCAATGTCTGTTGATGCACAGATTGCATGCTGGGATGTTTTCCAAATTACACATGCTCAGAAAGCACAGATGTAATCAAAAGCTCTGGGCCGGATCTTAGTCTCCTCCCGAAATCGGGTTCCATGGCTGGAAAATCGGAGCGGCAGTGGCCCGCCACAGTACCCGATGCTGGGATTGCCGGTCCCGATCTTCCAGCAGCAGGGAAGCTCTGTGGCGGCCCCTCCGCCGCTCTGTGATGGGACCCAAGTTTGCATATTTAAATTACATCTTTGCATTAATTTAAATGCAATCCGCAGCAAACTTACCTTCAGTTCCCGATCTTCAGTGTGACGTGCGGCACTCATGCACCTTCCCTTTCCTATACAGGGAAAGCTGGTGCCACCGAGGTGGGAAAGGGTGAACTCTGTACTATGTACTGTATGGGGTGGAGGGGAGGGGTCAACTTTAAAATGATGCATTTCTTTTAAATTATCCACCACAGCTCTGCTGCTGTTTGCTGCTATGGTTTCATTGATACCTGCAGAAATAAATCGCTGTAACTTTATTCAATCAAATGATCAGTGGCTGACTGCATACTGAATGTAAGAAGAATGATTCTTGTGAAGTGAATTAGTGACTAGGCCTGCATTGGAGGGCTTTCATTAAATAAATGGAAACTTAGATGCTGGGCTGAATTTTACTGGCCCCTCGACACCGTGGGTTGCGGCGTGATAAAATTCTGCGGGGAGAGGCCCGCCTCGACCCACGACATCGAAAAGGGCCCGCCACATATTACCTGTTGTGGGGGGCCCTCGGTGCGGCCCCCCTGCCACCGCCGCCAGGTGGCATGCCCTTCATCTCCATATTAAAATGAACCCTAATGAAATGTAAATTAACTTACCTGCAGGCAGCGGCCGACCCACGACGATTTTTCGGCCTTTGTGCGTCTTTGGAACTCTGTATGGAGTTTCGAGGCGAGAATTAAAGAATCGATTCTTTCTTAGGGGTGTGGATGAGGGGAGTGAAAGTGTTACTATATGTGTAACTTGAATTTTGAACATTTGTTCCCTTTAAAAATGCAAATGCTAGTGAAGGGCTTGAAGCCCTTTAAAAATGGCGCCGGTGCCTGCATGGTGACGCCAGATGCCATTGCTGGGGATGGCCACCCCTCTAAGTCATCGAGGGCGGTCGCTCTGCCCCCTCCATTTAAATGACCCCCCGCGTGAAAGATCGCGGGAGCTCAGTGGTGGCCGCTCTACGCAGGCGGACCACCAACTTCAAAGCACGCTGCCACGATTTGCGCCGTGCTCATAAAATTCAGCCCAGGGTATTTTTTTTTTTTGCCTTTTTTGTAAAGCGATCTCTGCAAAGAAAACTTCTTTATTTTTTCTTTAACCAGTGTGTGTGTGTGTGTGTTGGGCTAAGTTAGAAGGGAACTTTCATATTTCAGTCTGTATGTTAATGCTTTGCATCTTTACTGAATGAGTCTTATTTTATAATAAATTGATAATTTTTTTGTTTATTAAAGAAGCCTGGTTGGTGAATTTTATTCTGAAATTAAAAATAGAGTATATAATTGACTGTATTGGTAACTGGGTAAACATTTAAATATACGTTGTGACCCATGGAGAAGGGAACTAGAGAAAGCCAGTGCCCTCCTCCCACCTTGGTTGTAACAATACCTTCAGGAATATGTCAAACCAGAGTTGGCAGCCCTAGGTTCCTCAGCTGCTGGGACACTAGAAATGCCAAGGATGCTAATTAGTTTAGGATGTATGTTGTAAGGGCAGAACAATAACTTGGAATTTAACTTGATTTACCTTTGTTGGCAAAGAGAAAGTTTGTGAGAATTTTCCTCCAAATAGGAAATGGACCATGATAGAGCAGAGTCTGTAAAATGAGCAAGCTTTCTTGATTCAGGTGCCCCATTTCTCATTTTATGCTTTTTTATGTTCTAATATTAGTATTTTATGGCCAACTGAGATTTTTCATGTTTCTATCTTAAAATGTTTAGTAACTCTCCAAATTAACCCATCTGCTTGCACAGAAACTTGTCTTAAACATTCTGAAGTTAAGGGCTTCACAATGTTGGATCACATCTCTGAACACAAACAATTGCACTAAGGAAACACTTAGATGATCACCCTTCAATGCAGTTACAACAAAAACAACTTGTATTTATATAGCACCTTTAATGAAATAAAATGTCCCAAGGCACTTCAAAGGGGCAGTATAAAACAAAGTTTGACACCGAGCCACAAAAGGAAATATTAGGGCAGATGACCAAGAACTTGTTCAAAGAGGTAGATTTTAAGGAGCATCTTAAAGGAGGAAAGAGAGGTGAAGAGTTCTAGGGAGGGAATTCCAGAGTTTAGGGCCCAGGCAGCTGAAGGCATGGCCACCAATGGCGGGCGATTAAAATCAGGGATGCTCAAGAGACCAGAATTAGCAGCACAGATATCTTGGAGGGTTGTGGATCTGGAAGAAATTGGGGGAGACCATGGAGGGATTTGAAACAAGAATGGGAATTTAAAACCAAGGTGTTGCTTAACCAGGAGGCAGCACAGGTCAGCAAACACAGAAGTGATGACTGAAAAGAGATCTGGGGGTGTGAGTTAGAAAATGGGGAGCAGAGTTTTGGATGGCCTTAAGTGAATGGAGGGTAGAATGTGGGAGGCCAGCCAGGAATGCATTAGGACAATCAAGTCTGGAGTTACGCCTAGGAATCCCTTAACAGTTCACCTAGGTTTTCATTACTTAGGGCAAACATTTACTCAAGCATACTTTAATTGAAAAAGTTACTTGGTTCCAGAACAAACTACAAGCATGTTCCCCACAGTGGCACAGTGGCGTGCACCGCAGCCTCACAGCTCCAGTGACCCGGGTTCAGTTCTGGGTACTGCCTGTGTGGAGTTTGCAAGTTCTCCCTGTGACTGTGTGGGTTTTCGCTGGGTGCTCTGGTTTCCTCCCACAGCCAAAGACTTGCAGGTTGATAGGTAAATTGGCCATTATAATTGCCCCTAGTGTAGGTAGGGAATATGGGATTACTGTAGGGTTAGTATAAATGGGTGGTTGTTGGTCGGCACAGACTCAGTGGGCCGAAGGGCCTGTTTCAGTGCTGTATCTCTAAATAAAATAAATAAATAAGGTCCTCTAACACATGCCATATATACTTGTGTAAAAGTCGATCTCGTGTAAAAGTCAACCCATGACTTTAGGCCAAAAAATCTTGAATTTTTCCTTTATCTAGTGCAAAAGTCAAGCTTAACTTCCAGAGCGCAGACAGAACATTCTAATCACGTGCTAGAATAAATACCCAAACATTCAGCTAGGACCTCCACATTTTTTCATATGCCACCAAAGAACAACAACAAATACACAGCGCAGTTTAAACTAAAAGTTGTGTGTGTAGAGAAGGCGAATAATTGTGTGGCAGAAAGAGAATTCAAAGTATGAGAGAACAATGTCAGAGATTGGAGAAAGCTTTCCACACAGCTCATGAAGATGTCAAAGAATAAAAGTGCCAACAGGGAAAAGCCTAGCAAGTGGTCGCAATTAGATGGTAAAGTTGCAGCATGGGTCAGTGAACGTCGCTGGAGTGGATACATAGTTTCCTGTGTTTCCATCGACTCTAAGCCCTAAAAGAAGTGAACAAAGAAGGCATAGCAGACTTCAAGGCCAGCGCTGGATGGTGTACCAGGTTCATGCAGAGAATGCAGAGACACGATTTTGTACTTTGCCAAAAGACAGATTTCACAGCGTCTACCTGCTGAACTTAACAACAAGATCACCAAATTCCACCGATTTATACTCAGACATCGAGAGAAGAATGGTTACAGTTTGGCTTGTATTGGCAACATGGACGAAACTCCCATGAATTTTCGTATGCCGGCAAATCAATCAGTGAATAAAATTGGAGAAAAAACAGTACTAATTAAAACAACTGGCCATGAGAAGATCAGATTCACTGTCATACTTTCTTGTATGTCCGACGGGACAAAGCTAAAGCCAATGTTGATATTTAAGAGGAAAACCATCCCCAAACAGAAATTTCCAAGAGGCATTGTTATCCATGTTCACCAAAAAGGATGGATGGACGAAGGTGGCTGCAAAATATGGTTGAGGGAAGTGTGGAATTTGTGACCAGATGCATTATGTAAAGAAAAAGTTTGCTCATCTGGGATATGTTTAAATCACACCTAGTAGATGATGTTGTCGCTGAGGGTCAACTGCAGAACTCTGATATTGCTGTGATTCCCAGTGGCTTTAACAGCATGGTCCAACCATTAGACATCAGTATCAACAGGATTGGGAAGAATTATTTGGAGCTGCAGATGATGATGAGAGTGATTTTCATGGATTTTAATGTACGTTCAGTTCTAACTAGTTTTTGTTATTAAATTGCTCCATTTACTATAATAAAAATTGTATATGACTTTTGTTTAAATAAATGAGTTTACACTATTTATGTCTGTCTCCATAGTGCTATTATTTTGTTGATAAAAGTTCGAAAATATGACTTATGTAAAAGTCAATACCCCTCAAATTTTCTCCTTCTCCAAAAATTGGACTTTTACACAAGTATATGTGGTAATTCATTACAGAATCTTCTACAGTTCATGGGAAAGATACAGCGAGGTTCTTACCTACGACCAGAGCAGAACACTCTATCTTCTCTTTCCCCAATATGATTTCTAACTTCTCCACCCGGTCCATTGTTTCTGAACTATGTGTGAATCTGTTATGTCCACAGTCTTCACTCTCTGCTGCAGGCAATTCCTTTAAACTGAAAAAATGGATCATAGGTCAAATACATCAATTTAAAAACTGCACATAATTGTATCAAAAGAAATAACTAGGAGATACACTCCGTACTTTCCTGTAATCACATTCACCCTACAGCCAATTTACATTTTACAATGACAATGATGCCCTTTTAATCGGCTGCTAACACCATAAACGATTTGAAGATTAGTCTCCAACCTCTACTATTGCCTCCAGCTCAAATTTTTAGATTTTTTTTTAGATTTTTAGGTTTAGAGATACAGCACTGAAATAGGCCCTTCGGCCCACTGAGTCTGTGCCGACCATTAACCACCCATTTATACCAATCCTACACTAATCCCAATTCCTACTACATCCTCACCTGTCCCTATATTCCCCTACCACCTACCTATACTAGGGGCAATTTATAATGGCCAATTTATCTATCAACCTGCAAGTCTTTTGGCTTGTGGGAGGAAACCGGAGCACCCGGAGGAAACCCACGCAGACACAGGGAGAACTTGCAAACTCCACACAGGCAGTACCCAGAATTGAACCCGAGTCGCTGGAGCTGTGAGGCTGCGGTGCTAACCACTGCGCCACTGGGTCTTTATTCTATTAAAATTCTATACATTGTGAGTTTATTGAGATTTGTCAATGAAGGGCCAAAGGCCATTCAACACAGAATGCATTCAAAAGAATGACAATCATGGAATGATGATTAGGTGATGGCACCTTGGATATTAAAGGCTTTTAAGTTGTAGGAGGATGTAAACACTGATGGAGATAAATCGTTCTCCAAATTTTAAATCCTGAAAAAGGATTTGAAAAAAGGAAGTCCAAAGGTGGAATTATTAAATGCAAGACAAAATAATTGCCAGTTGGACTTGTGAGATGAAGAACTTGTTTTTTCTAAAAATTAATGCAGCAAATCCAAACCAACTAAGTCATTTTTACAGCAAAGTCCCAACAGGAGGGAAAGGGCCACCTTTGCAACATCCTATCAACTGCAAAATGGGACCCAGCCCTAATTTATATATTTTTCTGGCCATTAAAGAGCCTGACTCTTGCATTGGCTCACAGGATTACAGGCATTTGCTGATCAGATTATAGTGCATAATGCACAGGGACTCCTGAGGAATACCTGGTTTTCAATGTTTCAATGCTTTATCATGTAAGAAAGTATGCTGTATGCATAGGAGCATAATGAGCAAGCTAGATCATATTTTCAGCCTCCATATTGACATTGAAAGCCAATGATATAAGCAAAAAACTGATTCTAGGTATATAGTATTTAAGTTTTGAGAAGAGGAGCTTTTATTTGGAAAAGAAACATTGAGGTAACCTCAATGCACTTTTGAAAATGATGAAAAGAACTAACAAAGTTCAGTCAGGCAAGTTGTTCATTATAGTGAAGAGTTCCATGTCAGTGGGCACAAGTTAAAAATTAGGAATAAACTACTAAGGAAAGTCACTGAAGTGGATAGAATAAAAACATCAAGAGACTATTGACTGTTTCTAAAGAGAGAAGGATTGAGGGGTTACGGTCCAAAGGCAGGTAGGTGAGGTTGCTCTATCAAAAAGGAAAACGTATTGGATGCAGTGGCCTTATTCTGTTATCAGAAATTCATATGCAAAAGCAGATTATAGCCCTGAAATTCCACAGTGCTTTTGGCATAGTTTCAGTATATAATTGGGACAAGTGACATTATTTAGCAGTAAAATGGGGCTAAGCTGTTTCCAGTCATTTTTTCCCTTAAAACGAATTCCCCTGAATACTCTCATGCTTTTTGGTCTTCCTGTAGTTTGCCTGCCAAGTCCCAAGTGAACTCAGTACAAAATTATGATACTAAGAGCCAGTGGGACTTCTCCAAGTTTCCTGCTTTTATACTCGTGATGGACTAGAGCAGGTCAGATTGAGAATTATAAAGAGCAAGGCTTGCCAGGATCACCCAAGATAGGTAGAGTGAGATGTTTGTGAATCTGAAGGGTTTGGAATGTTTCAATAATGATTTCTGCAGCTGGGAACAACTTTGAGCAGTGATTTTTGACATTCTGCTTATACTGACCTAGATTTTCTTCTCAATGCTAATGAAAATACCCTGTGGGTCATTATCATGGAAGACATGGGAGACTTATCAAGAAAGCAAATGCACATGGGATACAAGGTAACTTGATAAGGTGGATTCAAAATTGGCTTAGCTGTAGGAGACAGAGAGTGATGACAGACGGCTGTTTTAGTGACTGGAAGCCAGTGTCCAGTGGCGTACCACAGGGATCTGTGCTGGGTCCCCTATTGTTTGTCATTTATATAAACGACATAGATGACTATGTGGGGGGTAGGATCAGTAAGTTCGCGGATGACACAAAGATTGGCCGAGTGGTTAACAGTGAAGTGGAGTGTCTTAGGTTACAGGAAGATATAGACAGGATGGTCAAATGGACAGAAAAGTGGCAGATGGAATTTAACGCTGAAAAGTGTGAGGTGATACACTTTGGAAGGAGTAATGTGACATGGAAGTATTCAATTAATGGCCTGACACTGGGAAGTTCCAAGGAACAAAGGGACCTTGGCGTGTTTGTCCATAGATCTCTGAAGGCAGAAGGGCAGGTAATAGGGTGGTGAAAAAGGCATATGGGACACTTGCCTTTATCAATCAAGGCATAGATTACAAAAGCAGGGAGGTCATGTTGGAGTTGTACAGAACTTTGGTAAGGCCACAGCTGGAGTACTGTGTGCAATTCTGGTCGCCACAATATAGGAAGGATGTGATTGCATTGGAGGGGGTGCAGAGGCGATTCACCAGGATGTTGCCTGGGATGGAATATTTAAGCTATGAAGAGGCTTGGGTTGTTTTCGCTGGAGCAGAGAAGACTGAGGGGTGACCTGATCGAGGTGTACAAGATTATGAGGGGCATGGACAGGGTGAATAGGGAGCAGCTGTTCCCCTTAGTTGAAGGGCCAGTTACGAGGGGTCACAAGTTTAAGGTGAGGGCTGGGAGGTTTAAGGGGGATTTAAGGAAGAACTTTTTTACCCAGAGGGTGGTGATGGTCTGGAATGCCCTTCCTGGGAGGGTGGTAGAGGCAGGTTGCCTCACATCCTTTAAAAAGTGCCTGGATGAGCACTTGGCACGTCATAACATTCAAGGCTATGGGCCAAGTGCTGGCAAATGGGATTAGGTAGACAGGTCAGGTGTCTTTAATGCATCGGTGCAGACTTGATGGGCCGAAGGGCCTCTTCTGCACTGTATTATTCTGTGATTCTGTGATCATGTAAAAGGAGGTGCAGCACAAGATGGAGCAAAGGAGACTCAGGCAGCATTAGAAGAGGATGGGCCCCACCAGATACCACTTTCACAATAGAATATACAGGCAACACTGGTCATATGTGGATCTTAGTGAGAAGGTATGTATAAGAAGAATGTGCTTCACCCAAAAGTAATAGGGAAACTCCTGCATGAGGACTTGGAGCCTTGGTCATCTACCTGCACTTGTCTATCTGTGACTACAAAGGTGACAACCATCCTCAACTTTTACAACATAGGATCATTTCAGGGAACCATGGGGTATCTCTGTAATATACGACAGGGTACCACATGGGCATGCATTTGTCAGATGACTGACACACTTGACAGTAGAACTAGTGAATTCATCACCAAGACATTACAGCAAGGCAGCAGCCTGACACTGCCAACAAGTTTTATGGGGGCTCTAGCTTTCACAAGGATTTATAGATAGATCTATAGCATTTATGCTGTTTTGCAAGTTCTGGTAGGAAATCCCTCAACTTCCTCAACAGAAAGGGCTTCCACTCCCTGAATTCAGATTGTGACAACACTGCAAAGGATTCGGCAAGTCAATGCAAGATATGCTGAAAATTGTCACGGTGCACTCGTACATTGAAATTCAGGTTCCCTGACCTTTTCAGGGAATAAAATTATGTCACGGATAGTTTTTGGATGGAAAAGCCTATCTCCTGATCCCATGGATAATGGCCTGAACAGAGGAAGAGGAGCACCACAATGAGGCATATGTCTCTACAAGAATTGTCATTGAAAAGATCAATTATGGTCTTAAAGGCACAGACTTGCTACCTAGACAAGTTGGGAGGGGCTATGCAATACTGTCCAGCTTTGAGGGTTGGTAACGAGAGGAAACAGATTTAAGATAATTGCCAAAAAATCGATGGGAAAGATGAGAATTTCTTTTACACAGTGCGTTGTTATGATCTGAAATACACGATCTGAAAGTGTGGTGGAAATGGATTCAATAGTAATTTTCAAAAGGGAATTGGATGTATACTTGAAAAGGAAAAAATTGCGGGGCTATGAGGAAAGAACAGGGGAGTGGGTCTAATTGTATAGCTCTTTCAAGCACGGTGGGCTGAAAGGCCTCCTACTGTGCTACATGATGCTATGATTGTGTGTCATGCAAAGTTTCAGCCTGCTGGGCCCTGCACAGCTTTGCCATACAAAAAGGTCTGGACTTGGACATTGCTGTATAGGCAGCTGTGGCTGCTTTAGAGGCAAAGCTACATGGAGCAGAAAATTATGACTATCTCTCAGGGTAACCTCAGTGACTGCAAGTGGGCAGCACAGTGGCGCAGTGGTTAACACCACAGCCTCACAGCTCCAGCGACCCAGGTTCCGTTCGGGGTACTGCCTGTGCGGAGTTTGCAAGTTCTCCCTTTGACCTCGTGGGTTTCCGCCTGGTGCTCTGGTTTCCTCCCACAGCCAAAGACTTGCAGGTTGATAGGTAAATTGGCCATTGTAAATTGCCCCTAGTTTAGGTAGGTGGTAGGAGAATGGTGGGGATGTGGTAGGGAATATGGGATTAATGTAGGATTAGTATAAATGGGTGGTTGTTGGTCGGCACAGACTCGCTGGGTTGAAGGGCCTGTTTCAGTGCTGTATCCCTAAATAAATAAAATAAAAAGTAGTACCAGAACACAAAGACTGTTTACTACAGACTAGCTTGCCCACCACTGCCTTAATTTCTTCTCCCCCACCTTCAATTGAGGACCAATCCTTCAATCCAGTACCCATCCCAGAACATCACAATGCATCAACTATCTTCGGCTCTACATGTTTGTGCAAGTAATTACCTGATTGAATAAGTCAGCACCAATCAAGTCCAATTAAGCCCGTCTAAGAGCAAAGACCAAAGTATGGGAAGTCCTCTTTTCTGACGATGCTGCATTAACATCTCACACTGAAGAGTGTCTGCAGAGACTCAACGACAGGATTGTGGCTGACTGCAAAGAATTTGGCCTAACCATCAGCCTCAAGAAAACCAACATCATGGGACAGGACGTCAGAAATGCTCCATCCATCAATATCGGTGACCACGCTCTGGAAGTGGTTCAAGAGTTCACCTACCTAGGCTCAACTATCACCAGTAACCTGTCTCTCGATGCAGATATCAATAAGTGCATGGGAAAGGCTTCCACTGCTATGTCCAGACTGACCAAGAGAGTGGGAAAATGGCGCCCTGACACAGAACACAAAAGTGTATCAAGCCTGTGTTCTCAGTACCTTGCTCTATAGCAGCGAGGCCTGGACAACGTATGTCAGCCAAGAGCGACGTCTCAATTCATTAGCTGCCTCCGGAGAATCCTTGGCATTAGGTGGCAGGACCGTATCTCCAGCACAGAAGTCCTTGAGGCGGCCAACATCCCCAGCATATACATCCTACTGAGCCAGCGGCACTTGAGATGGCTTGGCCATGTGAGCCGCATGGAAAATGGCAGGATCCCCAAGGACACATTGTACAGCGAGCTCATCACTGGTACCATGTCTCTGTTTTAAAGACGTCTGCAAACACAACATGAAGTCCTGTGACATTGATCACGAGTCAGTGGCCAGTGATCGCCAGAGCTGGCGGGCAGCCATAAATGCAGGGCTAAAGTGTGGCGAGTCGAAGAGACTTAGCAGTTGGCAGGAAAAAAGACAGAAGCGCAAGAGGAGAGCCAACTGTGTAACAGCCCTGACAACCAGGTGCTGCTTCACAAATCACTGACCACCTCCAGGCGCTTACCCATTGTCTCTCGAGACAAGGAGTCCAAAGAATTAAGTCCACCCTTTCCTATATGACTGTAATGTGATTAACAACAGAGCCATGACATAAATGCACAATCTGCTTTAATATTACAAAGTCCAAGTGGAAAAAACCCAACATACAGTTTCCTAACATCGCGCTTCCCCTGGGTGGTTAAATGTACTTTTTTTTCATCTATTCTAGTACTTTTCCTAGAGGCTACCTAAGGGTCAGTATCACCAGAGGTGGTTGGCTGCTAATATTCTACGAAACAGTAATGGGACTGAGGTGACCTCCTCTCATGGCAGCCTTCCCCTGGTAAGGAACCACTGCTGGCTGCATCTTTGGAGCTTGTTCTTGCCAGCGATGCCCAGATCCCATGAACAAATTAAAAAACAGCCTGGCAGGTCACCTCCCATGATGCTCTGTGGCGAAGTTAAGAGGCTTGGCATGTCTGCTATCTTGACTCACAGGCAGGTCAACATTAACTGTTGCCATTCCACTGGACGCTGGATCTGTGTCCTTAATGATCAGCAGGTGTATTTATCTGAAAGCCCTGAGAAACAACAGAATACATCAAGGCTGCCATGGTCTAGACGCCCATATGCAGGTTGCTATGCATTCTCTCCTCATTGCCACCTGAGTTGCAGTCTGTGGCGGGAAGACACTGATTAGTCACTGGAGGCTTCTTAGGTGGGGTTTGCTGCAGATTCCAATGAAACTGCCACAAACTCCATTGATGTCTGGAACAAAGAAAAAGTGTCCCCTAATGTTGCTGCAAATAAGTGATACAGGCCTAAGAGTCAAACTTGTCAGTTGTGGCACATCTTCAAAGACTAACTTCAGTGCCTTCAAATAGATATGATGTTCCTCGAGCATCCTTCTTGTCAGGCAAATTCTGCGTCCAGACCTTCAAAGCCATGAGCAGCCTACTGTTCAGCCTCTCCACATCTTCACTCACTTATCATTCCTCTGACTCTTTCACACTCTATGATTCAGTCCTCTCACATCCTCAAAAACATTATTTAGTTCTGCACAGGGATGCCACAGCAATTCTGCAGATATTCATTCAGTAATCCGGCACTGGCATTATACCCCCGACCTCATCATTTCACATGACAAGAGCAGAATGCCTGGCCATGTGATCTATTACCTGATTCTCATAGGGCATTCTGCACCATTTTCTCTGGAAAGAAGATGGAGCAAGTTAGGTGAAAGCTAGCATTTGAGGAATGTATGACAAGTGGAATATGAGAAAGCACTTTTTTACGCAGTGGGTGGTAATGACCTGGAACTTGCTGCCTACAAGGATGGTGGAAGCGGAGATGATCAATGACTTCAAGAGGAAGTTAGATGGTCACCTGAGAGAAATAGACTTGCAGGGCTATGGGATCAAGCTGAGGAATGGGGCTGACTGCATAGCTCTGTGCAGAGCGGCATGGTGTTGATGGGCCGAATGGCCTCCTTCTGAGGCGTAAATGACTCTATGAATCTATGGCATGGAAGAGCTGAGTAAAAGATGTGGTGGCATTGCCCTGTTAAATGGGTTTTAGGGTTGTGCATTTGAGCAATTTATTTTAGGGCAGATGTCTAGCCATACTGTAAGATCCTAAGTTAGTGTCCCCACCATACGCTTTAACCAGAGTGCATTGTGAGGGGTTGGTAGTACAGCTGTTACTTTAAGAGAGTGAAGACTATGCTGGCACCCAGGGTGCCCAAGGAAGAAAAGGGAGAATAGGTAATGTGTTACATTGCCTGTCTTGTTAGATCAGTGTAGCTGTTGCAGCATTGGCCTACATCCTGGGCTAAGACAAACCTTTATGGCAGATTTTCTGAAAAGAACACCAACACTCTGGGCCCGATTTTAACTCTGTTTAAGGGGATGGATTTTGAGTGAGTCAAAATGTCGCCCTGTCTTTTTTCTATTCTACTTCATCAAGCATGATTTGCAGGTCAGACTGGGTTTCCTGATATTACAGATGGTCAGGATATGGTAGCATACCGCCATGGTACCAGACTAACAACCAAGACATCATGTGTTCACATCCCATCATGGAAAGTTAAGAAACTGATTCAATCATTGTGGGCAGCCACCAGAAGAGTAGTGTACTGTAGCTACTGTAAAATCTCAACTGGTTCACAGGAAAAGGAACTTATCATTCTTACATGTGACTCCAGTTTCATATGAAACAATTGATCTTAATTTCCTAAGGCAACATGGAATGGACCATAAATGCCACTTTGCCAGAACAACTGTAGCATTTGCTCTTTGTGAAACATTCCGGCTGCCTTTTTTACCTGTTTCTGGTTCCACTATATTTAAATGTTCTTGTAAGGTGGCACAAAGGCAGTCAGGAGACATCCATTCAAGTTAGTTAACAGTCCACTAACTGAATCGAGCACTTTCCTCCTTACGTGCTGCAGCACATTTTTCAGCCAGTACTAGCTTGTTAAAAGCTGCACTGTAATTTCAAAGCAACCCAGCGCGTCACCCCCATTTTACAGGAAATTTATGCCAATGACTGCTCCAATTGATATTGATATGGAAATGAGCTGATACAGGAAATTCTGCTGCAAACAGTTCTCCAGGCCGTTGGCAGGTGCAATTGATTTCCATTGGCGCAAATCTGGCGCAACTGACCACATGAAATTTGAAGGCCAAACGTCACAGATAGCAGTGATCTGAATCCTTACATCCATTAACACAAATTCTGTCTGCTGTAGGTGTCTTGTGAGATCATGCCCGAAAGCACTTGGAGCGGCATACTCTAATGGAACTAACCTTGTGTCACAAGTTATTTTCTTATGTGAGAGCAAAATGCAGGATATAACCGTAGCATCCCTTTGTGATCTGGACAAATATTGTGTCCTTCACATAAATGTTGCTTCAATCTCTCCAAAGATTGACTCAGAAAACATTTGGTGAAAAGAAGCCAAATATGAACAGTTAAGCTGCTTTATTTCGTGGAACATGTATACACAGAGTACCAGTTGTAATCAAAATACACTTATTCCACTCGGGTTCACTTTGCATCCTGTACATAATGAAAACATGAAGTTGCTGTGCTATTCAGTTGGTGGACTACCTTACTCAGAATTACCTTTCTGAATGACAGCTACCTATAGAAACTGAAGCTCTGCATTTTAGCCTTGAGCCCAAGGCAGGGCTTCCTCTCTCAGCAGTCTCCTGTGCTTTTTTCTGGAATCAGTATCATTCTATAGTCATCTTTTCGTCAAACTAAATCCTCCCACCTCGGGCTGGATTTTGAGCAGGAGGCGGGGCTCCCCATCCCTTTAAAGACTTTATAGAGACAGGAATCCTGCCTCCAAGAGCTGCCAACCAATCACAGGGCCGGCAGCTCAGCAGTATCGGCAGCACCACTGGGATCAGTGGCCACTGCCACTACTGCAGAGCCCTCAGACCCAGTTCCAATGGTGGAACCCTGGAAGAGAGGTAGGTTAGGTGGGGTTGCTGGGGCCAGTTCGAAGGCGCTGGTGAGGGGGATGAGGGGGTGGTCGTTTGGTCCAAAAGGAAGGGGTATCCTGGGGAGTACAGTTGTTCCCGGTGGGGGTCCTCTGTGGGCCACAGATTACCCACGAAGGAAGGAGCCCTACCCCAAGCCCGCAGGGAGAGCACCTCATTTTACAAGCCGTCCTCCCTGTGCAGTGGAGGCCCTCCGTGCCTCTGGTAAGATCACATTGGCTTAGGCCACTTAAGGGCCTCAATTTGCCTCTGGGTGGGAAGGTCGTCATCGGCCTATCCTGCCCCGGGAAGATCGGAACTGGGAATCCCGGTGTCGGGTTCTGTGGCGGACGGTTCTACTCCAATTCTCCGACACCCACCCCCCCCTCCCCCCCACCACGAAACCCATCTTCCGAATAAGCACAAGATCCGGCTCGCATCTCACCCAAGAGCAAAGCCACCAGTCTAACTTGCCAGTAACTCCCACTGAGTTCAAGTGAATTCTTGCAGCTTAATACCTAGAAAACAATCACTCGAATGTACAGTTATGTTTCATTGTCAACAACATACTGATTCAAACACCTTGACTGAGTGCTGATCTACATCTTCAAACCCTGTTGTACTGTGAATTAAACTCCCGAGGGTAGGTTTAGCTAAACAGTCTCATTTTAGCATATGTTCTAGCACGTTTTCTTTCCTCTTTCATGGAAGCATTGTCAGCAATCTTAAACATGACAGGGACAGACAAGTTAGAAAAGTCCAGCAGGCTTGCAATGCAGTCTCCAGTATATTGATTAATAGATTAATCATTAATAAAGGTTGTAATACATGCATTTTTATTAGATAACAGACAGCTGATGACAATGGTCTAACATAGCTTAATTGTCATCTACTGTCTTGTGATTTAAACAGCACCAACTCACTCTATCAGAGTGCAGATCTTCAGGCTACTTGTGTCTGAAAAAAATCCTTTCCTAATTTTAATTAGAGTGGTTCATCTGCTAAATGATATCTTACCCCATTCTGTTTAAGCAACTGGTGGAGATTGTGTTCTGTTGGCAGCCTGTGTTGATGGTGACTTTGATCTCTTGGTCACGGCACTGAGGAAACAAGGGACGTAAGTTACTGAAAGAATAAATAAAAAGGAACAAGGAACAGAGTATAAGTAATATATTTCTATCTATACGTATTATTAAAAATTTGTGGATTTCAAATACTACCTGTGCTATGATTTTATACTGTAAAATTTTCCATAAACATTTCTAATGGAAATTTCAATGTTGAAATGTCAATGCTTAGCGGGTGATGTCTATAGGTGGTCTTTTAATACATCCCCTTACCCAATTTACCTTCCCCATCTAATAGTGTATGCCAGTCCATTATTCTTAGATTTTTTCTCATTCCTTTAAAGTCTACCTACCTGAAGTTAAAAATCAAAGTTCTACTTAAAGTGTTTAATTGATCTGAGTTTGATGGTTTTGGTCTGTGTTCACTGCTTTGATTACTTAAACCTCCGGGTGGAGCTAGAGAGACCAGAAGCTTCCAGATATCAGACAGTTTGAAACTGCTCTCACAACCACAGGCTGCTGTCAAGATATGTGCCACAATCTGTAAGATCTGTATAGTTAATGTGCTTTAAATAAACCAGTTTACACCACTTTACGTAGGGCAGAGAGGACGGAAAAAGGGCCGCCCGCCCCAGACCAATCAAGGCCCTTAAGTTGCCAATTGAGGGCTTCCCCAACCACCCCCCAGGGCCCAACATGCCCCCCCTTCCCCCCAAACGACTCCCTTGCCTCGCCGGTGCCCGGCCGATCACACCCGGCAAGGCAACCAAATCTCACCTGAAATCCCGGCTCCATGTCTTCATCTGCCGTCAGCTGAGCTGCAGTCCCAGCAGTGGCCACCACTCCTGGTGGTGCTGTTGGAACTAAGAGCTGCTGGCCCGCTGATTGACCGACAGCTCAATGAGGTGGGGCTTCCTCCCTCAAGCGGATGGAAGTCCCACCTCAGAACAATTAAAGCCTGGAGACCCATAAAATACGGACGGATCCCCAGGCTAGGCGGAAGCAACTGACTTTTACATTCGTGGCCAGCTCCTGTCCGCCCAACGTAAAATCCTGCCCTGAGACTCAAGGATGCAGACACAGCTTGCCCAACCAGCTTCAGCGCAAGGGTTAAGTGCAAGAAAGCCTCAGCAACCTCATCAAAATGTGCCCCATCATGGTCAGTTACCTGCAAAACTGTGCTCAAATTGCAGAACTCCTCATCAGGTCACAATGCCATGTCCAGCTCGAGGGAAAAAGTCTAACCCATGTTCAAAGTGGAACCATTTTGCAAAGATGTGCAGGTTGTCAAAGGAAAAGTCTTCATCGGTTCAACATGTAGAGATGTTTCCCTTGATGTACTATTGGAGATTGTGCGGATCTGGAGTGAAATACTGTTCCCCAGCAATAGGGGAAAGAAACCTACTGCAGCCACAAAGAAGGCATAGCTAGAGGTGACTATGAGGTCATCAGCAGGAGTATTGTGCCATGCTCGTGGATTCATTGGTAGAAGTGTTTTAATGACCTAACCAGGTCAGGAAAGGTGAGTGCAGTTGCACATTCACGTATGTCCTGCTGTGTGCACCATCCCACCCACTCATTCTGCCTTGTCAAGCCTATTCCGTCACATCACTGCTCTCATCCACTTACTTTGCAAACATACCCATCCTTCTCCCTCAATGTACTTCTTCACATCCCGATCTATCCATCCACCACTGCCACCCACCCTCATTCTGAGACAATTTTATGCCTTTCCCTATTTGTCATCCTCACCAATCGTACTGCATCCAATGGTGAACACATCCCATTACACTCTCTCATTGGTTGTTCTTTCCCGCATTGCAAGAGGAAAGCACAGAACATGAGGGAGCGGGAGAGAGCCGGACGTGGTCCTCCACAGATCTCCCAATTAACAACTGCAGAGGAGGAAGCACTGTAGATCAGTGGCATTTCAGCGTCCCTGGCAATTGGAGATGGGGGCCTCTCAGCCACCTGGTGACACAATTAAATAACAGCAACCCGCATGCCATACAACAAACAGTCATGTTGACTTGATTTCAACAGCAAGTAAAATATGAACATTTTCATAATGCGAAGATGCTTGCCAGTACTAATTCATATCTTTTCTCTTTGTCACGCCCTTCGTGTGTGCAACAGGAGTCCATGGACCTCACAGACGATGAATCTTCAGAGATGCTGAGGGTGAACCATCACAGGATTCACGCTTACCATGCACCAGCTCAGATACTCGCATTTCAGTGGGTCTGGTTAGAAAGATAATTGGGTTTTCATCTGATGAGTCACACTTCACAAGTGAATAAGAACAGGGAAAACTGTGAAGAGTCCAAGTCAGAGGGTGCAGCGCTCTCCAAACGCTGCTCATCTGAACACAGATGCTATGCCCTGGGAGCTGTCGATGAAAAGGGGAATCACTGAGGAGCAGCAGAGAATGTGTGATGTATGGACAGGCCTTCCAATCACACTGGCCAGGACTGCAGAGAGAATGGAGCAGTCCGCCTCAAGCATGAGTGGGATGATGTCACAGGGCATTGCAATGGTACTTTCTTGCATGGATAGATGGCCAGTTCTGTGGAACATCAAATGCGGCAATCAGATAAGATCATGCATGTCTTGACCACAGGCGTGTACACTCTGCATGTCAACATGTCTGCTGCCTTAAATAGGATGACAGACACTTTAGTCTTTGCATGATAACGCTGCACTGATCAGTACCAAAGTGCTCTCCAGCAGTAGTGAAGTGTGGCTAGACCATAAGAGGGATGATGTCAAAAGGAGACATGGAATTGGAGACGTCACTGAAAGTGCTTCCACTTCTCACCCATTGTTCACCCCGCCTCAGTCAGTACCTGGCATGCTTCCTTGTGTTCTATGGCCAAGTATGCGCCTGCATAGGTGCAAGGGGAAAATTCTTCGGTGGGGCCTTGATGGGCCCCAAAACCCAGAGGTCATCAGCCAAGAGTATCTCAGCAGTAAGAGCAGGGATCTGAGCAGTCTGCCTCTACCTCTGCACCATGTAGGATCACTACGAAAAGGAAGAGTAAAGCTTTGTAGTTGTGCATATGAGAAAATGTTAAGTTGTGGAGTTTCCCTTCTTCAGTAGGATTACATAAATTTTATTAGTTTACATCACTTTCCAGTCTTGCCCATTCTTGGTTGTTGGGTAGCACATCACCTTTGAACTTGCTTGATAATGAATGGGATGACATGAATTAGGAGGATGTGCAACGGGTTGTTTGCTGGGCTGCTTTACGTCAGTGGTGTTGTGGGGGGTGGGGCGGATGATGGAAAGAGTGGCCATTGCATGTTGTTCTGACATTATTCACCTTGTGCAACATAAGTGAGTCTTGCATTAATAAGGGCATCCCTGGCATCCCAGCAGCCGTTGCCTTCTTCACCTCAGGGGAGGTGGTGGCGTAGTGGTATTGTCACTGGACTAGTAACCCAGAGACCCAGGGTATTACTCTGGGGACATGGGTTCGAATCCCACCACAGCATAAGGTGGGATTTGAATTCAATTAATAAAAAAAGAAAATCTGGAATTAAAAAGCTAGTCTAATGATGGCCAGGAAACCATTGTCGATTGTTGTAAAAACCCATCTGGTTCACTCATGTCCTTTAGGGGAAGGAAATCTGCTGTCCTTACCTGGTCTGGCCTACACCAGACACACAGCAATGTGGTTGACTCTTACATGCCCTCTGAAATGGCCTAGCAAGCAACTCAGTTGTATCTAACGGCTACGAAGTCAATAAAAAGGAATGAAACTGGACGGATCACCCGGCATCGACCTAGGCACCGGAAACGACTATGGCAAACCCAGTTCTGTCGACCCTGCAAAGTCCTCCTTACTAACATCTGGGGGCTGGTGCCAAAGCTGTCCCACAGACTAGTCAAGCAACAGCCTGACATAGTCATACTCACGGAATCATACCTTACAGACAATGTCCCAGACACTGCCATCACTATCCCCGGGTATGTCCTGTCCCACTGGAAGGACAGACCCAGCACAGGTGGCGGCACAGTGGCATACAGTAGGGAGGGAGCTGCCCTGGGAGTACTCAACATCAACTCCGGATCCCATGAAGTCTCATGGCATCAGGTCAAACATGGGCAAGGAAACCTTCTTCTGATTACCACCTACTGCCCTCCCTCAGCTGATGAGTCAGTACTCCTCCATGTTGAACACCACTTGGAGGAAGCACTGAGGGTGGCAAGGGCGCAGAATGTACTCTGGGTGGGGGACTTCAATGTCCATCACCAAGAGTGGCATGGTAACACCACTACTGACCGAGCTGGCCGAGTCCTAAAGGACATAGCTGCTAGACTGGGTCTATGGCAGGTGGTGGGGGAACCAACAAGAGGGAAAAACATATATGACCTCGTCCTCACCAATCTGCCTGCCGCAGATGCATCTGTCCATGACAGTATTTGTAGGAATGACCACTGCACAGTCCTTGTGAAGATGAAGTCCCGCCTTCACATTGAAGATACCGTCCATCATGTTGTGTGGCATGATCACCGTGCTAAATGGGATAGATTTCAAACAGATCTAGCAATGCAAAACTGGGCATCCATGAGGCACTGTGGGCCATTGTACTCAACAACAATCTGTGACCTCATGGCCCCGCCTGTCCACAACTCTACCATTACCATCAAGCCAGGAGACCAATCCTGGTTCAATGAAGAGTGCAGAAGGGCAGGCCAGGAGCAGCACCAGACATATCTCAAAATGAGGTGTCAACCTGGTGAAGCTGCAACACAGGACTATCTGCGTGCCAAACTGCGTTAGCAGCATGCGATTGACAGAGCTAAGCAATCCCATAACCAACGGATCAGATCTAAGCTCTGCAGTCCTGCCACCTCCAGCCGTGAATGGTAGTAGACAATTAAACAACTAACTGGAGGAGGTGGCTCCACAAATATCCCCATCCTCAATGATGGGGGAGCCCAGCACATCAGTGCAAAAGATAAGGCAGAAGCATTTGCAACAATCTTCAGCCATAAGTGCAGAGTTGATGATCCATCTCGGCCTCCTCCTGAAGTCCCCAGCATCACAGATGCCAGACTTCAGCCATTTTGATTCACTTCGCATGATATCAAGAAACGACTGAAGGCACTGGATACTGCAAAGGCTATGGGCCCTGACAATATTACGGTAATAGTACTGAAAACCTGTGCTCCAGAACTTGGCGCGCCCCTAGCCAAGCTGTTCCAGTACAGATACAACACTGGCATCTACCCGGCAATGTGAAAAATTGCCCAGGTATGTCCTGGACACAAAAAGCAGGACAAGTCCAACCCGGCCAATTACCACCCCATCAGTCGACTCTCAATCATCAGTAAAGTGATGGAAGGTGTCATTAACAGTGCCATCAAGCAGCACTTGCCTAGCAATAACCTGCTCAGTGACGCTCAGTTTGGGTTCCGCCAGGGGCCACTCAGCTCCTGACCTCATTGCAGCCTTGGTTCAAACATGGACAAAAGAGCTGAACTCAAGAGGTGAGGTGAGAGTGACTGCCCTTGACATCAAGGCAGCATTTGACCGAGTATGGCATCAAGGAGCCCTAGCAAAAGTGAAGTCAATGGGAATCAGGAGGAAAACTCTCCGCTGATTGGAGTCATACCTAGCCCAAAAGAAGATGGTTGTGGTTGTTGGATGTCAATCATCTGAGCTCCAGGACATCACTGCAGGAGTTCCTCAGAGTAGTGTCCTTGGCCCAACCATCTTCAGCTGCTTCATCCATGACCTTCCTTCAATAATAAGGTCAGAAGTGCACCATATTCTGCACCATTCGTGACTCCTCAGAAATGGAAGCAGTCCGTGTAGAAATGCAGCAAGACCTGGACAATATCCAGGCTTGGGCTGATAAGTGGCAAGTAACATTCGCACCACACAAGTGCCAGGCAATGACCATCTCCAAGAAAACAGAATCTAAACATCTCCCCTTGACATTCAGTGGCATTACAATCGCTGAATCCCCCACGATCAACATCCTAGGGGCTACCATTGACCAGAAACTGAACTGGAGTAGCCATATAAATACCATGGCTACATAGCAGGTCAGAGGCTAGGAATCCTGTGGTGAGTAACTCATCTCTTGACTCCCCAAAGCCTGTCCACCAACTACAAGGCACAAGTCAGGAGTGTGATGGAATACACTCCACTTGCCTGAATGGGTGCAGCTCCAACAACACTCAAGAAGCTTGACACCATCCAGGACAATGCAGCCCACTTGATTGGCACACTATCCACAAACATTCACTCCCTCCACCACCGACGCACAGTGGCAGCAGTGTGTACCATCTACAAGATGCACTGCAGCAATGCACCAAGGCCCCTTAGACAGCACCTTCCAAATCCGCGACCACTACCAACGAGAATGCATGGGAACACCACCACCTGCAAGTTCCCCTCCAAGTCACACACCATCCTGACTTGGAACTATATCGCCATTCCTTCACTGTTGCTGGGTCAAAATCCTGGAACTCCCTTTCTAACAGCACTGTGGGTGTACCTACCTCACATGGACTGCAGCAGTTCAAGAAGGCAGCTCACCACCACCTTCTCAAGGGCAATTAGGGATGGGCAATAAATGCTGGCCTAGCCAGCGACACCCGCATCCCATGAATGAATAAAAAAAAAGCTTCCTCCTCCTTGGCTTCTTTGTCTTCCTCTTCCTACTTGGAATCATCCCCAGACACTCTACACTCTGCTTCTTTTTCCTCCTGCAGGTCCACACCTTGCTGCTGGGCAATGTAGTCCTGTAACTACAGGAGACCCTGGATGAAGAATACCTCCAGACCTATCTAGGCACCTGAAGCACATTCTCAGCGTGCCGATGGCTTGAGCAATCACACATCTGGTGGTCAAATGGCATTCATTTTAATGCTGTTCAAACATCAATGGTTAGGCTTCTGATAGGTGTCATTGGCCAAGTTTGAAGTAGGTATCCCTTGTCTCCTAGCCGCCACCCGCAAGGGTCCAAAGAAGTTGGGAAGCTTGAAATGCCGTAGAATGAAAGAATCATGGAAGGTCACTGCAAACGCCTGGAGAATTATCTTTTTGTGGTTGTACACCAGCTGCACATTGATGGAGTGGAAGCCTTGTAGAAAGTAAACTCTCAGCAACAGTACTGTAAAGCTTTTCCCACGAGTAGATAAGAAAGCAGCTGTGAGTAGTGAGTATTTATTGCAGAACTTCCATGAGTTTTAATCAGCTCCCTCATATTCTTACCTTGCTTTCATTGGTGAGATTCAGGAAACCCATGGATGCAAAGTTACATTTAAATTGCGTTGAAATATTGCTGCAATTAAGTGATTACCGTATGTTAATAGGCAACCTACCTCTCCCAAGGGGATTGCGTACAATGGGACTTACACGCTCAAATTAAATTTTCTACTGAACAGGTTAAATAATTCAAGGATCTTCTGTGCCTGTTACTACAGATTACCTTTACTGCCCTTGCAATACTATCTTTCAACGCGATCCTTGTTACTTTCTCAGATTCACTGGGGCCAGTTGCTTCTGTAAGTGGATCACACACACTTATACTTTGCAGTTGACTTACACTTTCTAATATCTACTTAAATGATAACTTTACCCAAGGTATGTAACATTGCATTCACTCATCCAATCATTCAACATACAAAAATTACGAACACTGGTAGGACAAAGTCAATGACAAATCAAGAAACTAGTTTATTTTGCTCCATACAAATAAGTTGTGTAAACCGTGGCGCGGAGTCAACTCCACCTTGGCCCCTTTATTCCCTTCACCCACTTGATCCTGGCCGTCACGTGGGATGAAGTCCTCTTAATTCAGGCTCAGGCTGGGTGTTTGGGTTATCGGGTTACAGGAGAGTTACCCTCCACTTAATCCACCGGCTACAGTTAATGGCTTAGTACAAAGAGGAGGAAACTCAGTCCTTTCTTTAACTATCAATTTACTTTATTCCCGTTGTTGTACAATGTAAGAATAAGGCTTATACACTTGGTCAAACAAAGGCATGCAACTCAAACTGGGTTATACAGTTAATGACAAAGCTAGCTAGAATTGATAAGCACACCCACTAGGTTCCTCTGACCTTTCCCTGACCTAGTCACAGAAAACAAGGGATAATACCCGAAAAAGGGGAGAGCTGATGCTGGCCAGGCGTTCTGTTCTCTCTTTTATGTCGTCGCCGCATTGCTCACGCAGGGTCTTCCACTTCCGCGATGGTTGATCTCCGGAGTTTCTCGCTGGCTCTATGCCCGAAATTCTCTATTCTTATTCTCTTTCTCTATCTCTTCAAAACTATGCTGTCTCTTTCCGGTTGGTTTAAGCCTGCTCACCTCGTTCGTATCTTCTCCTTATTGGCTCAGGCCCAAAGATCCCGGTATCACACCGTGTCCAAATAAGGCTCTATTCCTGTGTCCTCTCCTTTGTCTTGTCACATAAATTAATTAGTTCAAACTGGTTTTTACCAGCACAGGCCAGTGTCTGAGCTCCAGGGTACTATAGTTCAACAAGCAATCCAGCAGTTTATAACAGACTCTGTATTTCTTGCAGCCCCTGGCCAACAGTTGTTTTTAACAACTTCTACAATGCTTCCCATAACAACAGAAAAACAAAAATATGCTATGCTATCCCAAACAGTGGATGTTCTATTTCCTTTTGGATTAGCTTCTGTCAGGGAAAACCAACCTGTTATATCTTACTTCTCACTTTAGGCCAAGACTTTCCTTTTTTGCAGCCATTGTAAGATCTGACTGACCCTAAACATGGAGTTTTCTCTCCTTTTTACTAATTCTGACCCCAGGAAGCAGAACTTCACAGGACTTGCCTGGAAAGTACCCTGCTGTGCTCCAATCAATTGAGTCAGAACCAGAATGAACAATCACTGAAATGTCCAAACTAACTTTCATTTCCTGAAGAACACTAGTTTTGACACCCTGTCTGACTCTAGTCTACATTTGTTCAGCACAACATATATGTAGAAGTCATAGTTCAATCTGAGCTCCCAATAAAATGTATGCAATGAACTGTTTAAATTTCTTGTTTTGCGAATGTTGAGCAAGGTCATTCAGGTGCTATAGACACTTTCAAGCTATCCTCCTTGATAGCTTTGCTTACTTTGAGGTTCTCTAAACAGTGTATAGGAAATTCTGTATGGATAATGACTACAGGATTATTAGATGGAAAAATTACATCACACTGTAACACAACTGTACATACCTTGCAGAAGACAGTGAGTGTGTCGCATTGCTTTGAACATGCAGTATCCTTGTTCATGCTGGACTTTAGCTCCTCAGCAAGTGGTGATCGAGTCACAGACCCGATGTCCCTTGGATCCCCATGTAATTTTGTGATGTTGCTCTCAAGTAACCGTCTTTGAACAATGTTGTGAGGTTGCTGTGTGGACAAACAGAAAGTAAAACAAAACAGCATGTGCATAAAAGAAGGTTATTGTTGAACTCTTTCGATCACTGCAGTACCAAACTTTCTCAGCCTCAAGATCATTGGTAATTTCATTCATAAGGGACATGAAGAAAGGTTTATAAAGAGGACAAATATTTTGGTTCCTTCCTTCATATCAATAACATAAAAAAGATATTAAAGGCCCATGTGAAACTGAGGATATTTTCCACAAAGCACAAGTCATTTGAGTATTTGAAACCTTTCATGATACTACTTATTTTAAATAAAGCACCTCAGGAAAAAAATAGACAGAAAAACAGCAACAGAATATATAAAGCATCTGTCTGCTATTATTATTATTTTTAGCCTTGGATTTAAAATTTATTTTACATTTACATTTCTGGTACTGTTATTAATTCCTCATTAGTATCTTCACTTTCTTACTCTGCCATGGCACCATAACTGTGCTAAAGGACAAATTTATAGAGTGTGCATCAGATGACAATTATTCCTAAAGCCAAAGAAGAGCCGGGGGGAAAGGGGTGGGGGGGGGTGGGGGGGGGGCGGGGGTGGTTGTTGAACTGCAAGGCTGCTCCCAATTGGTCCAGATATGTACAACACAGCTTCAAAATCCCAGTGGTTGTAATATGAGCTTTGTTGTACCTGGGCTGCACTTCAGTCTGTGATTAGCACATGAGCAAAAGCAGCACTGCATAGTCTTAGTCCCCTGGAACCATCCTTTCATCCTTCGTTTCTCTTCAGATAAGGATGGCACAGATATTTGGCTTTACGTTAGGGCATCATGAGAACTGCCTGCATCTTGCATTATTCTGAGATGGTGTTCAGACTGAGAGAATGAAATATCTTTGGGTCATATAGGGCATAGCATTGTGCAGAGGGGTCCATATAGCAACATGGGCTTCATTGATAACAAAAGAACAAAGAACAGTACAGCACAGGAACAGGCCATTTGGCCCACCAAGCCTGCGCCGATCTTGATGCCTGCCGAAACTAACACCTTCTGCAGTTCCGGGGCCCATATCCCTCTATTCCCTTCCTATTCATATATTTGTCAAGATGTCTCTTAAACGTCGCTATCGTATCTGCTTCCACCACCTCCCCTGGCAGCAAGTTCCAGGCACTCACCACCCTCTGTGTAAAAAACTTGCCTTGCACATCCCCTCTAAACTTTGCCCCTCGCATCTTAAACCTATGTCCCCTAGTAACTGACTCTTCCACCCTGGGAAAAAGCTTCTGACTATCCACTCTGTCTATGCCGCTCATAACTTTGTAAACCTCTATCATGTTGCCCCTCCACCTCCGTCATTCCAATGAAAACAATCCGAGTTTTTCCAACCTCTCCTCATAGCTAATGCCCTCCAGACCAGGCAACATCCTGGTAAACCTCCTCTGTACCCTCTCCAAAGCCTCCACGTCCTTCTGGTAGTGTGGCGACCAGAATTGCACGCAATATTCTAAGTGTGGCCTAACTAAGGTTCTGTACAGCTGCAACATGACTTGCCAATTTTTATACTCTATGCCCCGACCGATGAAGGCAAGCATGCCGTATGCCTTCTTGACTACCTTATCCACCTGCGTTGCTACTTTCAGTGACCTGTGGACCTGTACGCCCAGATCTCTCTGCCTGTCAATACTCCTAAGGGTTCTGCCACTTACTGTATACCTTCCACCTGCATTAGACCTTCCAAAATGCATTACCTCACATTTGTCCAGATTAAACTCCATCTGCCATTTCTCCGCCCAAGTCTCCAGCCGATCTATATCCCGCTGTATCCTCTGACAATCCTCATCATTATCCGCAACTCCACCAACCTTTGTGTCGTCCGCAAACTTACTAATCAGACCAGCTACATTTTCCTCCAAATCATTTATATATACTACAAACAGCAAAGGTCCCAGCACTGATCCCTGCGGAACACCACTAGTCACATCCCTCCATTCAGAAAAACACCCATCCACTGTTACCCTCTGTCTTCTGTGACTGAGCCAGTTCTGTATCCATCTTGCCAGCTCACCCGTGTGACTTCACCTTTTGCACCAGTCTGCCATGCGGGACCTGTTCAAAGGCTTTACTAAAGTCCATATAGACAACATCCACCGCCCTTCCCTCATCAATCATCTTCATCACTTCCTCAAAAAACTCAATCGAATTAGTAAGACACGACCTCCCCTTCACAAAACCATGCTGTCTCTCGCTAATGTTCGTTTGTTTCCAAATGGGAGTAAATCCTGTCCCGAAGAATCCTCTCTAATAGTTTCCCTACCACTGACGTAAGGATCACTGGCCTATAATTTCCTGGATTATCCTTCCACCCTTCTTAAACAAAGGAACAACACTGGCTATTCTCCAGTCCTCTGGGACTTCACCTGTAGCCAATGAGGATGCAAAGATTTATGTCAAGGCCCCAGCAATTTCTTCCCTTGCCTCCCTCAGTATTCTAGGGTAGATCCCATCAGGCCCTGGAGACGTATCTACCTTAATGCTTTGCAAGACACCCAACACCTCCTCCTTTTTGATAATGAGATGACTGAGACTATCTGCACTCCCTTCCCTCGGCTCATCGTCCACCAAGTCCTTCTCCTTGGTGAATACTGATGCAAAGTACTCATTTAGCACCTCACTCATTTCCTCTGGCTCCACGCATAGATTCCCATCTCTGTCCTTGAGTGGACCAACCCTTTCCCTGGTTACCCTCTTGCTCTTTATATATGTATAAAAAGCCTTGGGATTTTCCTTAATCCTGTTTGCCAATGACTTTTCATGACCCCTTTTAGCCCTCCTAACACCTTGCTTAAGTTCCTTCCTACTGTCTTTATATTCCTCAAGTGCTTCATCTGTTCCTAGCCTTCCAGCCCTTACAAATGCTTCCTTTTTCTCTAGACTCTGTAAAAGCCAGCAATAGTATAGAGTTGTTCCTTTTTGTTTTGTTTCTGTTAGTGGAAAAAATGAAGCTGTTGGCCATGCTGAATAAATCATCTGTAAGTTCTTTGATACATCTATAGAAAGCAAACAGGTTAATACTGCAGATGGCCTCAGTGTTAGCCTGAGGGAACCTGACACATTAAAATTGAAGGGCTTGCTTCTTTTGCCACTGGCAGTGCCATACAAGTGTAACATGTCATATGGAGGTCTTCCTGAGGAAGATAGCACAACTTCACTGCCTTCTCTTTTCAATTTCTGCCTCCTTTGGGACATCTGTACTGTCACTACCAGATAACTGCATCCACCATAGCAAATCCACTGTGTACTGCAACAAGGAACTTGACGCTGCCCTGTGCACCATATCTCATGCTTTTGTTGTCCCTCCTCCGCCAATTCCAGTGCTAGTTGAATATTGAATGTAGTCCCTATAGGATGGAAAAAACCTAGAGTTTGGAAAGAAAATTTACAGTAGCATATCCTCGAGTTGTAACTTTTCCAGCAACGGCAGCACAGTGGCACAGTGGCTAGCACCACAGCCTCACAGCTCCAGCGACCCGGGTTCAATTCAGGGTACTGCCTGTGTAGAGTTTGCATGTTCTCCCTGTGTCTGCGTGGGTTTTTGCCGGGTGCTCCGGTTTCCTCCCACCACCAAAAGATTTGCAGTTGATAGGTAAATTGGCCATTATAAATTGCCCCTAGTATAGGTAGGTGGTAGGGAAATATAGGGACAGGTGGGGATGTTGTAGGAATATGGGATTAGTGTAGGATTAGTATAAATGGGTGATTGATGGTCGGCACAGACTCGGTGGGCCGAAGGGCCTGTTTCAGTGCTGTATCTCTAAATAAAAATAAATAAATAACGTCTGTTCCATTTGAACAAGATAAAAGCATGAAACAAGCAAAGTGTTCATATGATGATAAGTCTCTACTAAGTGCCTAATCTGCCAGTGTAATAGGCCTTTAGCAAAAATTGAGTGCATTAGCCCTCAACCTAAAAATTTTTCACACGATAATTTTTAAATGGATGTAAGAAAGCAATATACTTCAGCAAGCAAACTTCCAATATTAGGGGTCATTATTGTACATTTACCACAAGCATTATATTTAATGCTGACAGTAATTTTGAGCTTTTAGGATAATGTCGAAGATGAAAAGCTTTACTTCATATCCAACTTGTGCTGTACCTGATGCAGGGGTGTTTCATGGGACACTGTAGAGGAGTTTTATCCTGCATCAGATCAACATCTGTTTGCCCCAAAATGACTTGGAACATAACTGATCCAGAGAATAACCAATTTGAGTGAACTGTAATACTGTATGGGACATGAAACTGAAGGACTGTGCACAGAACCTTCTGCAGAAAAATTTTAAAAATTCCCAGTTTCACTCCTCCTCTCTGGAAAGTACTGATTTTTTGTTGGGTTATGGTTCCTCAGGCACAGACAGCTTACAGGTATCTCAATCAAGTGGCCATTCTTAGATGTTAAGCCTTGATACAAGGACCTAGTCTACATAGCATCGTGCTACTACACTTGGCGGGTCCTTTATCTAATTGGGTGCTGAGGAAACAATTTTAAAGATATTTAATTACAATGCCATTCAATAATGAAATTTGTTCAATATGCTGCCTAAAAATACATTATTGCAGAAGATATCCAAAAAAGCAGAAGAAATATTTTGTAAAATGAAATCCTTACAATATTAAATTTTCTGTATTTAATGTGATGATGTATGCCACTTCCTGATTGAGTCAGATGGTAATCAATTTATAACGTGGGAAAGTCAATTCTCACAATTATTAGTCATAAAAACAATTTTTTGGAGAGAGGACACCAAGTTCCTGGATTCTTTCAGATGTCATTGTGCACTATAATTATTTCACAAATTTGGACAATTGTTTTGTTCAGAATGTAAAATACAGTTATTCATAATAATGCTCCTCTGAGGCGTATTACTGGCTGAATATGTTTTGTTTCAATCTGGTATCAGCTATTTTCATTAAACTTTGATGATTTCTTACACACTAAACAGGGAGGGTTGCTATCAGGACCCATTATTTTTAAAAATCCATTGTAATGAACTTGAGCATCATTTTAATTCTGTCTTTCAGTTGATTTGGGTTAATTTTTGATGACACCAGTCAGTTCCACTGATAACACTGATTCAACCTGTTGTTACATTTTGAAGCTGAGATTGTTCTCCTTAGAGCAGCGAAGGTTAAATGGAGATTTAACAGAGGTGTTCAAAATTATATGGGGTTTTGATGGAGTAGATGGGAAGAAATAATTTCCATTGGCAAGAGGGTCAGTTACCAGAGAACACAAATTTAGGACATTTGACAAAAAATCTGGAGAGGGACTGAGGAGAAATTTTTTGCTATCATCTGGAATGCATTACCTGAAAGGGTGGTGGAAGCAGATTCTAAAGTAACTTGCAAAAGGGAATCAGATATTTATTTGAAAAGGAGAAATTTGCAATGCTATAGGGAAAAAGTAGCAGACTGGTATTAATTAAACAGCTCTTTCAAAAAGCCAACACAAGCATGAGGGGTTCTGTGCTGCATGATTATAGGTTCTAAGCGCTCACATTGTCAAATTCCTTCAAACATTTTCCCCAATGATGATAATTTGCCTCCTCATGTTGTTGGCCAGCGTAAGAAAAGTGAGAGTGTCCAGTGTGTTACCCAAGCCTGCTTTGGTCATGTCTTTGAACTTCTTAAGCACCTGGTCTACAATCCTGGGGGTTGAAAAAGCTGGGATTCAGTGCCAGTGCCACCTCCTCCCACATAGCACGAGATGTTTTGGAGATTTCCTTCACAGAGACCCAGTGGTCTGTCTTTCCTATGCTCCAATTCATCAAGGGGGGTTTGTAGGTCTGACTCATTGAATAGTATGCTCTTTTGTGCTTCTGTTACACCCTGGTCTCTTCTTTGGCTGCCCCTGCTACATACTTCTGTGGTGGACAATTTTGTGAAGTTGCTTAGAAAAAAGCAATCTGCTGCTTCTTCAGTTAGAATTGGGCTTTTTGAAGATTACACTCTAATTTCCAAGAACCCTGCTGCATTGACCATTATTTTACCTCCCCCACCTTGTGGAAACCAGGCATGGAGGTAGTTAATAATATATAATATATATGAAGGTAATTAAAATGGAGTGGGGGATTACATTTTAGATTGTAGATGACAAATGCAGCCATTCCAAGATAACAGGGTTCCCTTTAAATATGACAACATCGTGGCCTGATCTGCTATTTTAACCATAGACCTGAATGGGAAAGCAGTGGTAGCTTCCTTGCCAGGCCAAGCCTGCTGGGAGCTGGGTTGAGTGCCAGAAGAGGTCCAGCAAAATAAGTTTTTAAATTGTGTTTTTTAGTTTCTTTGTGGGCCAGGAAGAACAGGACTACTCCTCCAGGCTCTAAAAGGAGACCTTGGGCATCCTTTGTCCCCAGCTTCCCCCAGTTCCAATTACAATGATTTCCAGAGTCCCTCTCACCACTTAACTAACTGCCAGGGCAGTTCCCATGGGTTCTTGGCAGCGTCCTCCTGCTGCCCACATAATCTATCCCGCTGCTGGCAAGGCAGGAATTTCTGGGAGGTTCGGGTGGAAGTTGGAACCTGAATATTAAAACGATGCCCATTAAATGGGCTAAAAGTTGGAATGTACTGTTATTCGGGGGTGAGAGTCATGATCCGTGACCTGCCCGCACTGATTCCAGTGGGGCTAGCAACATGCAGATTTGATGCTACCACCTCATTTCCATGATTGTAATGTAGGGCTGAACATTTGCCACGCTGCAGGCTGTCTCTGCGCTCAGCAAGGAGCTGAGCAGTATTTGTTAATAGGACATGGTGCAGCCAGACTTATGTTCCTAAAGGCAGTCTGTCCCTCTTAAAGGGAAGCTGCACTGAATTATAAGAGGCTGCTGCTGAATATTATTACTGCAATTCTAAAGAAAGAAAATGGAATACTAGGGCAGAGAGAAGGCTCCCAATGTTAAGGATATGGTGCTGGAGGCCTTAGTGGTGGAGGTGGGCAGGAAGAGTGATAACAAGGTTCTGCAGGGGGCCGAGGCCCTCAAGGGCCACCCTCTGAAGGAACTGGAAGCAGGTGGTCAGGGAGGTCAATTGCCAGGCACATTATCCAAACACAGTGTTATACAATCACTGACATTCTTCTCTCTCTCTTGCAGGACAAGCTGGCACACAACAGAAGGGAACAGAGCAGTGTGAACAGGGGACAAAGATGCCTGCATTTCCTGACCCCTATGGCAGCGTTGGTTCTCTTCATCATGCGGCTGGCTGCGACAGAGCCCGTGGTGTCTGGTGTCACTGAGAATATTCAGGATGACAGTGTTCCTGCCTTATACCCCTTCTCAACTCCTAGCTCACCATCATCCTGCTATCTGGCATGATCAGCAAGCTGCAGATGATGTGACCATGGACCTCTCGTTTTCCACCCCACCCCTTTCCCTCACCCCAACCTTCCCCTTCAGACTTTCTGCCCAGCCACAGCAGCCAAGGAGAAGGACAGAGTGCAACGGCTCGGCACTGTTGCTGAGACCCCATCATTTGATTTGACACTGACAGCCACCAGCTCAGATAGTGACACTGCGCGTACCTTATATGGTGGTATAGAGCTTGAATCTGGAAATGGTGAGTCACCGGCCATAAGTGGACTCCAGCCATGCCAGGGGGAAAGGATGGTTTGGGTACCAGCTCCACAGAGGGCGAGGTGGCAGATGGGTTCTGCTGCAGAGGACTTAGACAAGGACCTCAATGGGATGGTATACAGCAGAAACCTGATGGGCAGGCACACCAAGGTACTGGGTGCATTGAGTGGCATGCCAGACAGCCTCCTGTACTGTTAAGGAGCATGGACGATTCTGGCTCTAGGTTCGCAGAGATCGTGCAGAGCTTGTCCTCTCCACAACCTCTTCTCTGCTCCTGTCGTGCTACAGACCTAGAAACACTGAAACTGCACCCATCCTACCAGTTGCAGCCTTTCTGTGGACAGATCACCTACTTCTCTGCCCTCTCTGTGAGGATGCAGCAGCACTCTGTGCCAAATACAGAAACTCACAACACGTCCAAAAACACTCCAGAGTATTTTCAGACACTTTACAATAGCATAGGTTCCTCAAAATGACCTTATCTGCAAGTTGGGTGCCTGACTCTTTAAATAACACTAGTGGTGGGCCCCTCTTGCAACTGAACACTTGAGTTTTGTTGAGTGACATGAGAATTATTTGAATGGCCCTGCTTAGTCCAAATTTGAAAAATGGGCCTCATTAGCTGGTAGAGGTATGTGACATCATGCTATCACCAGTTCCGTTGCTTCTGGTGCTTGCGAGCGTCTTTCTCAAGATGGTGTGCTGTGCTGTGCGGGTTGCACCAGAAGCAGCTAGCAGCACAACATGCATCCCCAGGAGGATGTTTGGCTTCAATGACACCACTGGAGGTGGTGCTCCTGATACAAATTTCACATCCAAAGTTGCTCCAGACCTCAAAATGCGAGCTTGTTGCTCACGCAGACTCCTTACATGGACCAATTTCACCTCATGATAAAATCGGGGCCATTACTCCCGGTTTATATGAGATTTGCATCAATTAATCTTCCAGTGGCTATGCAAGTTATCTGATCTGTGAAACTCTAGTGCAAATACCTCTGCAGATCATTGGCAGTCAAACCCATCTCACATTGGTATAAATGTGTCCAATACCCTAGGTGGAAATTTGGGGCCATAGTTTTGAAGCAGGTTCTGATGACAGCATTATATATCTGTCTATTTATCTATCAATCCATCTATAATTGCTACTTTGAACACCAACAAATTCTCAGCTTATAATAACTCCCAAAAGAAGAATGTAATATATAAATGTAGTTTTCGTTCTGGCTTTACTGTGCAGAGCTTCTGCCATTAGGATCGTCCGAAATGATCACAAATTACTGAAACATGTTCACTAGAGAATCTTCACATGGATAACTGTTAATTAGAAGATATAGGTCACTGCATTAGAAGGGAAGCATATAATGGGTCTGTCTATGTCTCTCCCTCTTCCTCTGATTGACTTGCTCTCCTATCTGTCCCTGTCTGTTTGTCTGCCTCACCTGTTTGGCACCTTCTCTGACTATCACTCCCCATCTTTCCCTCTAAGTTGTTGCTGGTGTCTGGCTATTTGCCTCTGACACACTTTTCTCACTTTTCTTCAGATTTTTGTTTGCATATTCTTCTCATTTTCAGAGTTTCTCTTATCTTTTCTTTCTACAGTCAACCTTTCTCCCACAAAATTGCCTTCCTCACATTTTCTCTCCGATCTGTCAACCTACAGTTTCTATTTTCTAGTACTCGCTTGGAGCTTTTTTTTGACATCACACACTGGCTGCAGCTGTCACACAGGGGAAAGTACAGTACCATTTGAATGTGCTGCACTCTGGGTGTTGTTCATGTGGAGTGAAAGTTCTCGGTTCCTAATGGCCTGAGCTAGCATGTGAGCTGACTTCAAACTCAGGCTCAGGAAGCTCAATGAATTTAGCAGCAAAATACAGCATAAATTAACAATGATTCAAATCAAGAAGTGTGTGCCCCAAGCTGTACAAAAGCTCCATATAGAGAGGCAGTTTCAAACAGAGTAGAGAATAACAACCATACAGGTGAGATAGAATAAAGGAGTTGCAGAGGGATAATGGCCACCAAAGAGGGTGTTACATGGAGGACAAAACACAGATTGCAAGATTGAAGATCTTGGTTTATCAATTGTCATTTGTACTACTGCCAGATTATATTTCACTGAATATTGCAGTATTATTTGGGGTCAGACTAAGAGGGAATATAGTTTCTGAAGTGTGTTCAGTGTAATACAGAATGATCTAATTTAGGTTTACAGTATGTATATAAACACACAAAGTGTAGTAAATAAGATTGGTGAGCTGCAGGTGCAAATAAGCACATGGTAATTTGATGTGGCAATAACAGAGATCTTGCTCAAAAAAGGGCAGGACTGGGTACTAAATATTCCTGGATACAAGATGTTCAGGAAAGATCAGGAAGGAAAGAAAGAAGGAGGTGTGCCAATACTGATTAAGGAGAATATTACAATGCTGGAGAGAGAGGATATCCCAGAGGGGTCAAGGATAGAATTTATTTGGTTAGCGTTAAGAATCAGTAGAGGTGTCATTGCACCACTATAAGCCACCAACTAGTGGCAAAGATATAAATGAGCAAATTTGCAGGGGTATTACAGAGAGGTGGAAGAACTATAGAGTAGTGAGAATGGGGGTCTTTAATTATCCTAGTATAGATTGGGAGTGTAATAGTGTAAAGGGCAGAGAGTGAGAAGAGTTTCAAAAATGGTTCAGGAGAATTTTCCAGCCCAAAGAGGAAGGAGGCATTGCTGAATCTGGTTCTTGGGAATGAGGTGGGTCAAGTGGGTCAAATGGATCAAGTGTCAGTCAGGAACATTTAGGGAACAGAGATCATAGTATCACAAGGTTTGGATTAGCTCTGGAAAAGGACAAGGAGCAATCTCGAGTAAAAATATTTAATTGGAGGGGGGTCAATTTCAGTGGGTTGAGAACGGACCTGTTCCAGGTAATTTGGAATGAAAGATTGACTGACAAAACTGTAATGGAACAATGGACTGCCTTTAAAGAGGTGGTTCATGTACAGTCAAGGTACATTCCCATGATGGGGAAAGGTAGGGCAAACAAAGCCAGAACTCTCCGGTTGATGAAAGAGATAGAGAGTAAGATGTAGCAGAAAAAGGATGCATATGACAGATGTCAGGTTGTTAATACAAGTGAGAACCAGGCTGAATATAAAAAGTTCAGAGGGGAAGTGAAAAGGAAATAAAAGAGGCAAAGAGAGAGTATGAGAAGAGAATGGCTAGCTAACATGAAAGGGAATCAAAATGTCTTCTATAAGCATATAAATAGTAAAAGAGGAGGGGTGGGCTGATTAGGGACCAAAAAGTGGATTCATGCATGGAGCCAGAAGGCATGGCTCAGGTGCTAAATGTGTACTTTGCATCTGTCTTTACCAAAGAGGAAGATGCTGTTGGAATCACAGTGAATGAAAAGGTAGTTGAAATACAGAATGGGCCAAAAATTGATAAAGAGGAGGTATTAGAAAGGCTGGTTATACTTAAAGTTAATAAGTCATTAGGACCAGAGGGTCTGCATCCGAAGATACTGAGGGAAATAAGGGTAGAAATTGCAGAGCCACTGGCCATAATCTTCCAATCCTCCTTAGATACACAGGTGGTGCCAGAGGACCGGAGAACTACAAATGTTACACCCTTATTCAAAAAGGGGTGTAAGGATAAACCCAATAACTACAGACCAGTCAGTTTAACCTCAGTGGTGGGAAAGCTTTAAGAAATGATAATCTGGG